>NC_057797.1:646941601-647214561 GCF_018294505.1 Triticum aestivum
GCCGCCGCCGCTACCTCGCCTCCGCCGCCCGCCGCCCGCACTCCGGCGCCGAACTGCCGTGCCACGCCCGCAGCCGGCCGGAGCCCGCTCCTCCTCGGCATCCTCGTCGCCGCGAGCACTCTGGCGACCTCGCCAGCCCCTTCTCCAGCTCCGGCCACCTCCTCCCGCAGCTCCGGCGAGCCAATCCGGCGAACTTCGTAATCCGCGCCCGAAACCCTAGATTTGGGATTCGGAGAGCCAGGAGACGAGTACATGATCGAGGAACCTGTTGAGTACGCTTACGAGGATCAAGCTTACGTCAACTCGGAGAACTTTGTAGGCAAGATGACCATACCCTCGAAATCACTTCTATCTTTGCTTGCTAGTTGCTCGCTCTTTTGCTATGCCTATGCCGCGATACCTACCACATGCTATATCATGCCTCCCATATTGCCCTGTCAAACCTCTGACCCACCTTGTCCTAGCAAACCGTTGTTTGGCTATGTTACCGCTTTGCTCAGCCCCTCTTATACCGTTGCTAGTTGCAGGTGAAGATTGGAGTTTGTTCCTTGTTGGAACATGTTTATTGTTGGGATATCACTATTATATCTTATCTACTTTAATGCATCTATATAGTTGGTAAAGGGTGGAAGGCTCGGCCTTATGCCTGGTGTTTTGTTCCACTCTAGCCGCCCTAGTATCCGTCATACCGGTGTTATGTTCCTTGATTTTGCGTTCCTTACGCGGTTGGGTTATAATGGGAACCCCCTGACAGTTCGCCTTGAATAAAACTCCTCCAGCAAGGCCCAACCTTGGTTTTACCATTTGCCACCTAGCCTTTTTCCCTTGGGTTTCGTGGACTCAAGGGTCATCTTTATTTTTAACGCCCCGGGCCAGTGCTTCTCTAAGTGTTGGTCCAAACTGGGCGATGTCCGGTGCCCCCTGGGCAACCAGGGTCTATGCCAACCCGACGTCTTACCCATCCGGTGTGCCCTGAGAATGAGATATGTGCAGCTCCTATCGGGATTTGTCGGCCCATTCAGGTGGCTTTGCTGGTCTTGTTTTACCATTGTTGAAATGTCTTGTAACCGGGATTCCGAGTCTGATCGGGTCGTCCTGGGAGAAGGAAGATCCTTCGTTGACCGTGAGAGCTTGTGGTGGGCTAAGTTGGGACACCCCTGCAGGGATTTGAACTTTCGAAAGTCGTGCCCGTGGTTATGGGCAGATGGGAATTTGTTAATATCCGCTTGTAGAGAACCTGAAACTTAACTTAATCAAAATGGATCAACCGCGTGTGTAGCCATGATGGTCTCTTTTCAGTGGAGTCTGGGAAGAGAACACGGTCTCGGGTTATGCTTGAACGTAAGTAGTTCTAGGATCACTTCTTGATCATAGATTCTCGAACGTGCTTTGCCTTCTCTTCTCGCTCTCTTTTGCGTATGTTAGCCACCATATATGCTAGTGCTTGCTGAAGCTCCACCTCATACCTTTTCCCCTACCCATAAGCTTAAATAGTCTTGATCGCGAGGGTGTGAGATTGTTGAGTCCCCGTGACTCACAGATTACTTCCAAAACCAGATGCAGGTGCCGATGATACCATTCCAGGGGATGCAACTGAACTCAAGTGGGAGTTCGATGAGGACTCCGGACGTTACTACGTTTCCTTTCCAGACGATCAGTAGTGGAGCCTAGTTGGGGCGATCGGGGATCTTATGCATTTGGGGTTGTCTTTATTTTGGTTCCGTAGTCGGACCTCGATTGTATCTGGATGATGTAATGCTATATTTATGTATTGTGTGAAGTGGCGATGGTAAGCCAAGTTTGTACCTCTTTCTTATTCAGTACATGGGTTGTGTAAAGATTACCCCTCTTGCGACATGTCTACAATGCGGTTATGCCTCTAAGTCGTGCTCCGACACGTGGGAGATATAGCCGCATCGTGGGTGTTACAGTTGGGGAGGTTGATGAGTGTTATTCTTACGCTCATCACACCGTTGTTTAAACCGGATGATCTTAAAAATTCTGAGGAAATCACTCGAATATTGCCATTAATGGCTAATGAATGTGACGGATCGCAAAATCCATTTCTTTATTTTGATTGCACGGGAAAAGAGGCCATACATGGATAAAAATCATCATTTAGATGGAAAGATGCAAAATGGAGACGGAAGGAAATTGGAGGCGCAACAAATGATCCAAAGCGCAAGACGACGTGTGGTATGAGCCCAAGCGCTTGTACCAGCTTCTAGAGACTCAGTGGCATCGTGAAAAATCACCATCCATGAACCAAAAGCCATTCTCCAACCCCAGCTGTCGCCATTTCCCATCTCATCTCTACAGCCACCACCATCACCATCACCGCGACAAAGCACCTCCAAGTTAGCCATACTTGTAATCATGTGTCCCATCCGGCAACCATTGTAAGACATATTATCAACAAAGTATTCATATTTATGTCTTCTCAATTAAATTTCTTCTTACGATCTAATCATCGTATGTGAGTAATTCGGTAGATCTTAGTGGAGGCATATCCTTGCAACCAGATGCATTTGTATGAGGGGTCGATTGAATTGACTTTGAATTAACGTCATGCATGTGTTAGAATTGTATCATAGTTGTCTCTTGTCTCTTTCTCGTTCTTCGACTGTGCAAGTACCCAAGAACTCGGAGTTCGATCAAGGAGGGGGTTAGGAGCGGGGAGGACGCAGAACGCTATTCCGAAAACCAGTGACAAAAGGGATTAGTACAGTAGCGGAAAGCCAATCATTGGGGATTCATGAGTTGTAGTCATTAAATGCCAATGCCTTTGTTTGAATTTTATTCTTAATAATTGAGGTAACCCTGCATGATGGTAAGGGCCTGCGGTTGGACAATTGCCTCTTGATGCAGGTCACGAACCGGTCAGGGCGCAATCTGGACGCATCCCCCACTTCGTCTCGTTACAAGCACACATCTTAACAGGTGTCTTTGAGAGCACAAATTAAGATCATGATGATCCCGATCACAAACAGATGGTTGTAAGAATCAAGTTCTCACACCCATGCATGTTCTCCTTCTAAGTGTTTACATCCTAAGGTTGTTATGGTCCGGTTACAAAAACTAAAATTTAATTCTCCTGCAAAGACTTGGTAGAGCCTCTGTCATCGTGGACATCCTCTCGTGGGTTCGATAAACTCAGGGTCACTCCTTGGGGAAAAGGCAGGGAAACCTTTGCTATACAAACATGATATCATAGGGCATCATTGCCTTCTTGACGAAGACAAGATTGGCAAGCCATACATAGTGATCTTATCGACTTCGTGATGATGGCTTCATGCCGGTCTTTCGACATTTTCCAAGGCTTTTACTTGACGGGTCTTAGCCTAACTTCAAGATGAGGTGGTGCTCCATGAAGACTCGTTGGACACCCACATATCAACCGGTGTCCATGCAAAGATGTCGATGTTCTTTCAAAACAATGGTATTAGGGTAGCCTCGAGTTTGGTCAGATCTTTGACGATCATGGATCTTCTTCCGCAAAAGATCCAGGTGCTCTTGAGATCAACTTCTGGGCGAGACATTGGGGCATAATGATGTATACTACACAACTTTATTCTTGTAGACACGTGTTGGGCCTCCGAGCGCAGAGTTTTGTAGGACAGTACAAATTTCCCCTTAAGTGTATGACCTAAGGTTTATCAATCCATAGGAGGCGTAGGATGAAGATAGTCTCTCTCAAACAACCCTGTGTTGGGAAACGTAGCATGCAATTTCAAAAAAATTCTACGCTCACGCAAGATCTATCTGGGAGAAGCATAGCAACGAGAGGGGGAGAGTGTGTCTATGTACCCTCGTAGACCGAAAGAGGAAGCGTTTGACAACGCGGTTGTCGGTGCAACAGACCCCAGGTATGTTGCCCAACTGTGCACATGCACAAGATCAAGATTGAAGCACCAGCTCAAAGACGGAGATTGAAAAACCAAGAGACTTGAAGAACCAACATGCAGCTTAGAAAGATCAAGATCGAGCCAAAGGAACATGATATCGGCAAGAGAAAGAGCCTTCCTCGCCGGGCAGGCGAGCCCGGCAAGGGGCCAGGACACCACCAGAGACAAGCAACCAAGACTCCCCGGCAGCGCCTGCTGGGGCTCGCGGGGCCTGAACCACCCCGCCAACCGCATAAGTACGACCCACGTCGTCAATCAGTGCGGTGTCAAGCCACAAGGTGATTAAGTGGCAGCACTCGCCACATGGCAGCCATCTCCTACAGAAGAAACCCACAGGTGACACCCGTCCAGCAACGTGTCAAGAGAACAGATGCGGAGATGGCGAGATAAGACCGACAAGCCTTTCCAAATAGCTAGTGATGTGACGCTGAGCGGTGCATTTAATGCACCCTGCCAGCCCACAGAGTTAGGTATGATAACACTGTATGCTATCATACCAGTGGGTAATGACTGTTTTCCCATTGTGGTGATCCCTTAATCTATAAAAGGAGGCCCATGGCAATCGTAGGAGGGATTTAGAGGGTTGGAAACTTGACAAACCCAAGCCACCATACACTTGTGGTCACCATAGCCCTGAGGCAGGCTTTGCCGGGCAAGTGTACCATGCACCACCACATTCATTTCCACCATCAATCCACCAAAGCAGGAGTAGGGTCTTATGCCTCGCGGTGGCCCGAACCAGGGTAAATTGCTTGTGTGCTCTTTGTCGTGCTGCCGCGCGCTGGTATGCTCTTTATGCAACGCGGCATCCCCCGCCGAACCAGCTAGGGGCCGCCCGGTCCCATAGGTGGCCGCGGATCTCCCGCGACATCTTTGGCGCACCAGGTAGGGGCTCGCTTCTGCGAACCTGAAGGCGCGGGTAGTACGTCATCTTTATCGCCATCTTCATCTTTGACGACGCCGTTGAGCATGGCGCCCAAGAAGAAGAAGTCTGGCCCTTCGGCCCAGCCATCCACCTCGAAGGCTCCGCCGCCCGCGGCCTCAGATGCTGCGGGGGATGCGGGGACAAGTGAGGACGTGAGCGCTGCTGGGGCGTGGAAGGAGCAGGTGGCGCCGTCGCCGCTCCCCTTGCGGTAGGCACGGGTGTCAGTGTCAAAACCGGTAGATCTCGGGTAGGGGGTCCTGTATTGTGTGTCTAAGGTCGATGGTAACAGGAGACAGAGAACACCATGTTTACCCAGGTTCGGGCCCTCTCTATGTAGGTAATACCCTACGTCCTACTTGATTGATATTGATGAATACGAGTATTACAAGAGTTGATCTACCTCGAGATCGTAATGGCTAAACCCTAGAGGTCTAGCTTGTATGGCTATGGTAATGAGTCTCTCCCCCCTCCGGACTAAGTCCTCCGGTTTATATAGACAGCAGGAGGATCTAGGGTTACATAAGGTTGATTACAAAGAAAGGAATCTACATAGTTGATCGCCAAGCTTGCCCTCCACGCCAAGGGGAGTCCCATCCGGACACGGGTGCAGTCTTCAGTCTTCGTATCTTCACAGCCCATCAGTCCGGCCCATGGCTAATAGGCTGGATGCCCGAGGACCCCTTAGTCCAGGACTCCCTCAGTAGCCCCTGAACCTGGCTTCAATGACAACGTATCCAGCGCGTAGATCCGTCTTCGGCATTGCAAGGCGGGTTCCTCCTTCCGAACTCCAAGATAGTCTTCGAATGTATTAAACATGTCCGGACCTGTAACACACACCACACTCAACCGTAGAGAGAATATAATATTCCACGAGTCCAATCTGCTGACAACTTTTTTACAACATGACATCTCGTCTGCCCGGTCACTATATCGAACCGTTTTGTCTGTCATCCCGTGTTTCGAGATGCGATTTCCATTGGCACGTCTTGTCAAAGCAGAGATCATGTCCCCTTATTGCGGGATTCTCATCAATACGGGCGTGGGTAACCCAACCGTGCCATTTATACCGCCTATTGGGGATATTACTGCTGGGCGTAAATCGGCCTATCTGGGCCGGGTCAACTTCATCAGTAGTTCGAGAGTGCTAAAGCCCAAGAAGACAGATGAGGGCCTAAGGCCCATAGTCGGTTTAAGACTTGTAGCTGTAAACCGGTATTTGTATATAAACTTGTACTGTAAGTTAGGAATAAGGAGAGACCAATCCGGATACGAATATGGACCGGTGTTGGGACTTTGTGAACCGACGGGCGTCACCCGTGTATATAAGGGGACGACCCGGCGGCGGTTCAAGGACGACAGACAACAACTCGAGACTTAGGCGAAGCTTGTTTGCTCCCTAGTCATCGAAACCCCATCAATTCCATCACAACTAGACGTAGGCTTTTACCTTCATCGAAGGGGCCGAACTAGTATAAACTCTCTTGCGTCCCTGTGTCCGCTTTAACCCCTTCAAGCTAACCCGTCGCGATGGCTCCACGACTAAGTCCTTTCTCTAGGACATCTGCCGTGACAAAACCACGATAGTTCGCGCCCACCGTGGGGCTATCGCATGATGGTTTCAAGTTCTTGGAGGGCCGCTTTGAAGGACTCGAGGGCTACGCCATAGGCCGGATGACTAAGAGTCATCGCGACAAGCTCTACATCAACGATGCAGGCTGGGGCCCCGAGGCCGGCTCAGTTGAGTACGGGTACCGGGTCCCCTTTGGTGGCATTCACATTTTCATTGGCAAGATCGGTGAACCGGGCCCTGAGCCGGACATCTGCACCGACCTCATCGAGACGGCTCAGCGTGCGCGATCCGCCCTGGTTAAACCGGCCATGAAGCGTGCCTTCGTGGGAGTCATCCATGGAGGAAGTTATGAGGATGGATTGGAATCTCGCGGCGAGACCGTCGTTTGTTCCGATGACGAGTCATCGACCGGGGAAACCGAATCTCTTTATCAACTACAAGATGGCCGAATTGGGGGCTGTTCCGATGGTGACAGTATTCCGGACCCCTCTGATCTGCCCAACCGAGTTGGAATATTCATGGCCGGCACACAAGCAGCGCTTCATTCTTCGACCGCTGCGGCAACAACCTCCGGTTCAGCAGCGGCGACGGCTGCTGGGGCAGGAGGCCCTATGCGCCCGCCGGCTCAAGTTCTATCAGAGCTATTTGATGCATTGGCTATGCTTATGGCGGAAGCTAATCCGGCGGATCAGGACGTCCACAATGTGGAGATTGCAAAGATAAAGGAACAGATCAGCCAGGTCAAGGCGGATCTGGCAGCTGAGGACACCAGGATGGCCACAGGGCGGGCCGCTTTAGACGCACAAGCCTACAGGCTCATGTTGGACCAGAGCGTGTCGCAGGAAGTCATGAGGAGGAAGTACCGATCCCGTTTGCCTCCGGTTTTCGAGGCCAGAGACCTTTTCAACACCCCAGGAGCAGGAACCAGCAATCCGCTGGAGGGAAACCGGGCGGAAGCTCCTGGGACCAGTGCACCAGTTCAGCCTCGTCAGATGGACCCGCCTCGTCAAAACGCCGTTATACCTCAGGTTGTTTTAACACCTCCGGGTCACTACTCCAACCCAATGGACAATCTCGTCGCCGCTGCTGCACGGCTGGAGGCCATTCCAATTGAAGGTGACTTGCCGCAGGCAGTAGAAACGCGACGGGTCAAGGAGCTTCTGAGGACAGCTTTGGTCCAATAGGAAGCATACTCGTACAGCCGCAACCGGATCCACTCGACCCCCCGTCCAAGCCGGAGCTATAGCAGACATATGGATAAACCGACAGTGTCGAGTAATGAACGACGTGGAGCACCCCGTGGCAACAACCTGGCGGGTGGTGCTGATAATGCTCAGGAAGTGGTGGACCGGGCCCGAGCGCGCAGGGAGGCCGAGTTAGCCGCACAGCATCAGGCTCGGCAGCTCACGCCGGTTCGTCCAACTATCTCGATCGAACCTGGTGTTACTTCTAGTTCTTTGGGGGTGCCTTGCCTTGTCCCCACTTTACGCAATGTGTGCCTGCCCAAGGATTTCAAAGGCCCGCGCAAAGTACCAAATTACACGGCGAATCAACCTCCAGAGACATGGGTGGAGAGCTATGAGATGGCCATGGAGATGCTTGATGTGGATGACGCGGCGTGTGCGAAATACTTCACCATGATGCTTGAAGGAACGGCCTGCACTTGGTTAAAAAGCTTGCCGGCTAATTCTATCAGTTCATGGGCCCAATTACGAGCCCGGTTTATCAGCAATTTCAAGGATACATGTAAACAACCTATGTTGATAGTGGACTTAGCTGCCTGCGTCCAGGAGGAAGGAGAATCGACGACTCATTGGGTGCGCCGGGTTTCACAAGTGTTGCATTCATCAGACCGCATCAACGCTGACACTGCTGTATTAACCCTAGAAGGCAACTGCCAGTTTGGGCCCCTAAAGCTGAAGTTGGGACGGATGAAGCGTCATTGCACTGACATGGGAACCCTCATGGCTGCTTTGGTAAAGTATGCTGATTCTGATAGTACCAATGATCTCGAATCTGATGATGACAAGGCAGGGAAGGGAAAGAGGAACAACAACTCCAAAGGTCAGTAGCATCACTGGGCAGGCAATGGTGGTGGAGGCAAGCATAAAGCGGATGGTAACATGGACTTTGTGGCTAATACCAACACACAGGACAATGGCCAGCGACGCAAGGGTAAACCGAAAAATCGCAATGGGGCGCCCAACCCTAACCCGGACCGCCTAAACTATCTACTGAGCCAGCCCTGCCCAAGACATGGGACGAAGGAGGCGCCAGCAAACCACCTTTGGAAGGATTGCTTCATTATGCAGGAGTTCAAGAATTCTAATGCTTTCCGGTATGATCACGGCTCCGGCAGTGGCTCAGGGTTCGGGCTGGGTTACGGTGGAGGAAATTCCAGTTCAGGATTTAATGGTAATCCGGGCGGACATAATAATCAAAATAGTTAGAACAACCAGGGTGGTTACAACCAACAGCAGCAACAGTCAGGTTACCAGAGCAACCCAAAGCAGTTGAGCAGTGGGCAGTACCATGTCTTCACCACTAGCTTGGACAAGCGAGACCGGAAGGTTTAGAGGCGGGCGGTCAACTCTGTTGAACAGGCCATACCCCGTTATCTACGCTGGTCTGAACAGCCAATCATATGGAGCAGAGAGGATCACCCTCCCCAGGTTGATAATCCGGGTCAGTTGGCTCTGGTGGTGGCGCCTCAGGTGGGAGGTTACAAGTTCACCAAGGTGCTCATGGATGGAGGGAGCAGCATTAATATCTTATACTATGAGACCTTCCGTCGTATGGGACTAACAGATAAAAATCTCAAACCATCCAATACGGTGTTCCACGGTGTAGTACCTGGCAAATCAGCATATCCTGTTGGTAAGGTTGCTTTGGAAGTGGCCTTTGGGGATGATCATGATTCCAGGTTGGAGACATTGACGTTTGAAGTGGTGAAAATCCAAAGTCCATATCACGCCCTGTTTGGGCGACCGGCCTACGCCAAGTTTATGGCACGGCCCTGTTATGTGTATTTGCAGCTCAAGATGCCGGGTCACAAGGGGACAATAACGGTTCACGGAAGCCGCAAAATCGCTTTGGAGTGCGAGGAAGGAGATGCAACCTATGCAGAGTCGGTTTGTGCCACTGAGGAGCTGAAATATTATAAGGACCATGTTGATCCGGCAGACATGACTCCATTAAAGAAGCCAACTACGGAGCATGATCCGGCCCTGAAGTTCAAATCGGCAGCAGAATCTAAACTTGTTGACTTCATACCTGGCGATTCATCCAAGCAGTTCAGCATCAGTGCCAACTTGGATCCGAAATAGGAAAGCGCGCTCATCAAGTTCATCCGTGAGAATCGGGACATTTTTGCATGGAAGCCCTCTGACATGCCAGGTGTACCGAGGCAACTCGCTGAGCACACCCTTAATGTGGATCCTAAATACAAACCGGTGAAACAGTTCCTCCGCCGGTTTAACGAAGAAAGACGCAAGGCGATTGGAGAAGAGGTAGCCAGGCTCTTTGCAGCTGGCTTTATTGTGGAAGTTTTTCACCCTGAGTGGCTTGCCAATCCGGTGCTGGTCCTTAAGAAAAACAGCACCTGGCGCATGTGTGTGGATTACACAGATCTTAATAAAGCTTGTCCAGCATATCCTTTTGCCCTCCCCCGTATTGATCAAATTATTGATGCTACGGCGGGTTGTGAGCGTTTAAGTTTTTTGGATGCATATTCTGGCTATCATCAGATCAAAATGGCAGTTAAGGACCAGGAGAAGACGACATTCATAACTCCCTTTGGAGCCTTCTGCTATGTGTCTATGCCCTTTGGGCTCAAGAGTGCCCAGGCAACTTATCAACGGTGTGTGCAAAATTGTCTTCACAAGCAGATTGGTCGTAATGTACATGCTTACGTGGATGATATCGTGGTTAAATCCAGGGAGAAGGAGACTCTGATTGATGATTTGAAGGAAACCTTTGATAACCCGAGGACATACAAGATGACGCTTAATCCGGACAAGTGTGTCTTTGGTGTACCGGCGGGCAAGTTATTGGGTTTTCTCGTGTCCAATAGGGGAATTGAGGCTAATCCGGAGAAGATCACAGCCATCACCTCCCTGGCTAAACCGAAGTGTATCAATGATGTTCAACGTCTGGCAGGCCGGATTGCCGCGTTAAGCCAGTTTATCAGTCGTCTTGGTGAGAAGGTAATCCCTTTGTATCAGATGTTGAAGAAGACGGATCAGTTTGTTTGGAGTTCCGCTGCTGATGAAGCATTTGAGGACTTAAAGTGGCAGTTGGCCAATCCGCCTGTGCTCGTCGCTCCCATTGACAAGGAGCCGTTACTGCTATATGTTGCTGCTAATGCTCGGGCAGTCAGCGTGGCTATTGTGGTGGAGCAAAAGGAGGCAGGTAAGGAGCATCCGGTTCAACATCCGGTCTATTATATCAGCGAGGTACTCATTGAGTCCAAGCAAATGTATCCGCATTGGCAGAAGCTGGTGTATGGAGTTTTTATGGCAAGCCAGAAGCTTAAACAATACTTCCAAGGGCACCCAATTACGGTGGTCAGTTCTGCTCCTTTGGGGGATATCATCCAGAACCGGGAAGCAACTGGCCGGATTGCCAAGTGGGCTATAGAGCTTGGGCCGCACGGTTTGAAGTATGTGCCTCGGACGACGGTTAAGTCTCAAGCACTTGTTGATTTCATCAATGATTGGACGGAAATGCAAGCACCTGAAGAAAAGCCAGATCACACATATTGGACCATCCATTTTGACGGATCCAGGCAATTGGAAGGCTCGGGGGCTGGAGTCGTATTAACTTCCCCACGAGGTGATAAGTTTTGTTACGTTCTCCGCTTAATGTTCCCTTGTACTAACAATGCAACTGAGTATGAAGCCTTGCTCCATGGTCTCCGGATGGCTAAGGAGATGAATCTGAGTCGAGTTAAGTGCTTCGGTGACTCGGACCTCGTGGCTTAGCAAGTGTCTGGCACTTGGGACTCCAAGGACCCACTCATGGCAGCATATCATCGTGAGGTGGATATTGTTGCAGGTCATTTTAAAGGCTATCAGGTGGACCACATGGACCGGTGAAAAAATGAAGCGGCGGAAGCCTTAAGCCGGCTGGGCTCTCAGCGCAAACCGGTCCCGCCCAATGTTTTTCTGGATGTGCTGCACAACCCGTCAGTCAAGATCCCTGGTGAAGCGGATTTGGCTATTCCTGATCCGGAGGCTCAATTGGTGGCAGCTCTTCATGTTATTCCGGATTGGACGCTTCCTTACCTGGCGTACAAGAACCGGGGCGAGTTACCAGAGGATGAGACTCTGGCCCGACAGATAATCCGGCGATCCAAGTCCATGACTATTATCAACGACAAGTTGCATCATTGCAGTGTGTCAGGGGCGTTTCAACGCTGTGTGTCTCCTGAAGAAGGCCGTGAAATTTTGCATGAGATCCACGAAGGAGATTGTGGTCACCATGCCGGTTCAAAATCTCTGGTGGCTAAAGCGTTTCGTCATGGCTTCTATTGGTTAACTGCCCATGCTGATGCAGAGGATTTGGTCGGACGATGTGATGGTTGCCAAAGGTTTTCAAGACGTGCTCATGTGCCGGCTCAAGAATTGAGAATGATTCCAATTACTTGGCCGTTTGCGACTTGGGGGCTGGATATGGTTGGGCCTTTCAAAAGGTCCAGAGATAAGAAGACCCACCTCCTGGTGGCGGTTGACAAGTTTACAAAGTGGGTGGAGGCAAAACCAGTTAGCAAGTGTGATGCGGCCACAACGGTTCAGTTCATCAAAAAAGTGATTTTCTGGTTTGGCTTTCCACACAGTATCATCACATATAGCGGTACCAATTTGTCCAAAGGTGCCATGAAGGAGTTCTGCGAACGGGAGCATATCCGGCTTGACGTTTCATCAGTGGCACACCCACAGTCCAATGGTCAAGCAGAAAGGGCTAATCAAGAGATCTTGAGAGGCATCAAGCCCCGGCTCATGGTTCCTTTGCAGAGAACGCCGAGTTGTTGGGTAGAAGAATTACCATCTGTGTTATGGAGCATCAATACAACACCCAACAGATCAACATGATACACACCGTTCTTCATGGTTTATGGAGCAGAGGCGGTTCTCACCAGTGATATCCGTCATGATTCACCTCGTGTGACGGCTTATGTTGAAGCGGACAATGAGACAGCACGACAAGACGCTTTGGACCTATTGGATGAAGAACGTGACATAGCAGCTGCCCGCTCGGCGATTTACCAACAGGATCTTCGTCGTTATCACAGTCGCCGAGTCAGAACCAGAACCTTTCAGGAAGGAGATTTGGTGCTTCGGCTCATCCAGGATCAGACTGATATGCATAAGCTATCCCCACCTTGGGAGGGGCCTTTCGTGGTCAGCAAGAATCTGCACAACGGGTCATACTATCTGATCGATATTCGAGAGCATAAGGACTCACGTACATTAGAGGAGGAGACCAACAGGCCGTGGAACATAGCTCATCTTTGGCCTTACTATACCTGAGCCATTGGCTCTACTTATGTACATATTACGACGATGTATATATTATGATTAAATATAATAAACCAGAACCTCAGCTAAAGCGGGGTATCTGTTCTTTTACATCATGTGTGGTTACACGGAGTTGTTCTAAAGCGGCCTCCGGTTTACCCCTTGAGTTGGCTTTTTTAAAAAGCATCATGTTATATCACTTGGGGGTTTGGTCGTGTCCGAACCAATACAATACCTCTTGATAGGCGAGAGCCACCAGATCACTTGGGGACTTGGTCACGTCTGAACCAGTCATGCCTCTTGATCGGCCTAAGGCCACAGAATCACTTGGGGGCTTGGTTGAACCCGAACCATTGCCATGCCACTTGATCGGCATAAATGCCACGGTTTCATTTGGGGACCTGGCTGACTAGAACCATAGTTACACCTATCGGGAGCTTGGTCGTGTTCAGCCATGGTAACGCCATCTAATCAGCTTAAATAAGCCTTTTTTTGCAAACGGTTTTGTCATTGCCTTTGCTTCACACTTTTCTTTGAAAGATATTTCTTTCTTTTATTGCGTTTTTTAAACCGACAAAGTTTTCAACCGGTTCACACTGTCAATTGACGGAACACGGTCCATTTTTAATCCAGGCGACTATTTGCTCGGTTTGATTTTCTGTTAACATCCTATTATGGAGTAACACGGTGTTTATTATAACCCGGCACGGTTTACATGGTAAACAAGCATCATATATAGGAGCTTCTATCTCCTCCAACAGGGTGGGTTTATGAAACTCTGCTTCAAGATTGGCCAAGCCAACTTCACGCTCAATGATGGCAGGTATTATGTATCTCAAAAATTTGGTCATATACTTAAAAAAATTCGGATGTTTTGATTTCATGTATGCAGACATCATATTCCGCCTGACGGTACAACCGCGGTGGCACTTTAAGATTTTTTATTACAGAAAGTACTTTGGAAAGTTTATCACCTAAAGGAAGAGCAAGTTGCAGTAATTATGCACGAAGGCATATCAACATCAAAAGTATCAGCTAGCCTATTACAAGGCAACATGGTGCCCACAATAAGATCATTGTTTTTCGCAAGGAAGAAGCAGTTTTAAACCGGCTTCCGGTTCAAGCTTGGCCACCAGCCTGGCCTGATGGTTGTGGATCATCCCGCGCCGCTTCAGCTTCAGTTTCTCTACCCAGCGGCTGGAAATCAACAGTTGTCCAGTCAATTCCCATTAATGCTTGAAAGACAGCTTCATCATGGATCAGTAATGACGGGTCAATATCGGGAGCGTAAGTATGCTTACGGATTGGAGGGATAAGATTTTCCGATTCATGAATTGGTGCAGCTATTCGCTTGTTCTGATTGTCATATTGGGCTTGATAATGAGACAAGTCTGCTTCTTCAGCCAATTGACAAGCTAGCGGACGCACCTACCGGATTATTGCTCACAGATCCGCTTCACCAAACTCTAACCCGTCTTCCTTCAAGCTGGGATAGCCCTGAGCCGCTTCAATAGGATCAAAATCCGGTACCCAAGCTTTTGCCCGGATTAAGGCATTGATCGCACCGGTTCGAGCAGCAGATTTCTTCAGTTCTTCAACCCGGGCAGGAAGCACCGACAGTTTCATCATAGTGTCTTGAATCAAAGTGGGCGCCGATTTGTTCTGGGATGCAGTACAGATGATACACTGTGCACCAGTGTACAGTTGTTCGATCAACGTATAGGCAGCTTTCAATTTCTTCCGCACATCTGACCCCAAGTGACCAATGCGTGTCCCTGAAATATCATAAATGGTTAACAAACCGGCAGCTCTGTAAGAAGGCAGAATCAATTCAGAAGTCAAACTGGCTTACCAAAGATAGCAGTGGTCATGGCATGCACGTGCCACTTTATGCTGGTCAGTTCATCCGCCACCGGTTTTAGTGTAGCCTCGGCATCCTCTGCTCGTTTGATTAAAGCGGACTTTTCAGTGGCCCAATCCGCCCGCTTCTTCTTGAAGCTCTCCTTAAGCTGTCCCATGGCGTTTAAAGCGCTGGCTAATTCCTCTTTTGCTTTGGAGGTTTCAGCTTGTTGGGATTTTAGGTTTTCTTGGAGATCGGCGACTTGGCTTTCTTTCGTCTTCAGCTCAACCTGCATGCAGACAGTTATATGCTTCAACAAAACGGTACAAGGATTGAAGTACCAACCACATAACAAGTTATGCACTTGGCACTTGGGGGCTAATGCATATTCGATCTTCATCTTTCAATTGCTTACAAAGTCCCAAGATCAATACAAGTATTCAACTTGGCACTTGGGGGCTAATGGCTATTTGCTCGTATATATTCTGATGGGGCAATCTCAATTACTTAAAGTACCGGTTTAACTACGCTAAGTTGAACCGGCCCTTGGGGGCTACATCAGCGAATTTCAAAGCATTAAGATTTATGTTAGTAAGTCCCGGTTTGAAAGAAGGTTACAAACCGGCCCTTGGGGGCTAGGAGAGTCAGCAAGAATTGAAGCATACAAGCAGGAAAGAGCATATGGAAGTTACCTCATATTTATCTTTCATCATGTTAACCAGAACGGCTTCATAGTCACGACTGGTATACAGTCGGTTCAGGTAGCCGTAATGGATATCTTGGGCGTTCAGAGCAGCGTAAGTCGCCAGATCAACATTCCACTTGCCTTTGCCAAAGGCAGCAAATTCTTCCTTGGCAGAATGTTTGGACAAAGCGACAGGATTGCTTGGCTCTGTATGGACAATGCCAGTAATGACAACCTCATCATCCTTGGTATCGCCGGTTTGCACTGGGCTGTTGGCTTGTCAGTAGGCTTTGCTGGACCAGTGGATTTCTCAATCCGGATGGAGCTTGTGGGCTGATTGACAGGATTTGAGGTATCAATAGGTCTCTCTTCAGCAATAAGATCGCCGTCTTGCTGCGGTGGATCATTGGGTATATCCTCAGGAATAGCCGCTTCAAGATCTGGTGTCTTGCCCGGTTCAAGGACGGCATCTTCTTCGGCCGCTTTGTCCAGGCGAGCCTTCTTGCTTGGCCTAGGTTTGGCCCTGAAAGGAATAACAAAATCAAATATAGCATATGTTCCAAGGCGATGTGCTGCAAATATTATGATAAGTATAGCTTACCCAAGCACCGTTTTGAGCAGTGGCAGCTGAGTAGCCGATGACTCGCCAGAGGATGAGTGGGAAGTAACCTGGTAATCGGAGTCAGATGGATTAAGAGGTTGACGAAAGCAGCCCGCTTTAGGACAAGCACTGACAAGCAAATTAGAGACCTCTGAGCGGCATTTCCAAATCGGACTGTTCGGTAAACCGGCGGAGGTAACTACCTGGCCGCTGTGCCGAGTAGTGCGACGAGCTTCGTGTTGTTGGGTCATCATAAGAAATTTGGGATCCAAATAAGCAAGAGGATGAGAAAATTTGCCTGACGGATTTTTCGTGAAGGCAAAGGTTCTGAATCGGAAGAGTGAATAATTACCTCTGCAGCATCAGCATGGCTGGCTTCGGCATCATCCTGACAAATATCATCATCAAT
The DNA here is from genome assembly GCF_018294505.1 of Triticum aestivum. NCBI lineage: Eukaryota > Viridiplantae > Streptophyta > Magnoliopsida > Poales > Poaceae > Triticum > Triticum aestivum. The sequence goes on from NC_057797.1 coordinate 646,958,055, forward strand.
AAGACGCATGAAAAATAAGCCAAGTGAGTCAAGCCCTACCTCAAGGTCCGGATTATCCACATCATCATCAGGGGCCGGATTAGAGGATGCAGTGGTTCTTTTCCTGTGGGCAGTCTTCTTCACAGCTTTAATCTTTTGCCGGGTTGCTCTTTCCGGTTTGTCTGGTTTTTCTGGTTTCTCCTGCGGCAGTTTCTTGCTCCAAAACGGATCATTGCCCTGATTACACAGACACTGATGTTAAACAATGACCAGATATATCAATAACAGATTCAGCAAAAAGAAAAATCAAAGTCTTACAGCTGGCGGTTTGTTGGTGGCACAGAAGGGAAGCATGCCGTTTTTAGCACAGATGTGTTCCGGTTCATTCAGCATCTTATTCACAGCCTCTGTTATTTCTTCATCGGTGAGCTGGATGTTGGAATGTCGCAGTGGGTCATCAACACTGCCAGTATACTCGCACATCAAACCGGAGTGCTGACTAAGAGGCAGTATGCTCCATGATATCCAATAGCGAGCGAGATCAACCCCTGTTAAACCATTGGCCATAAAGGCTCTGAGCTTCGATAGTTGAGGAGCATATTTGCTTCTCTCCTGGGCAGTCAACCTTTGCGGAAAGGGGTGTGTATTGCTGAGCCGCTCCGGACGAAAGCCAGGCAAGGGATTCTCACCAGCAGGGGAGGTGTCTTTGCAATAGAACCATGTCTGATTCCACTCTTTGGGGTGGCTGTGCAGTTTGGCGTGAGGGTATGTGACCTCTTTCCTTTTCTGAATCGCCACGCCACCCAACTCCATATTGGAGCCGTCAGTAAACTTAGTATGGTGGTTTAGATGGAAAATGTCTCTGAACAATTCCACTGTGGGCTCCTCTTGAAAGAACGCCTCACAGAGCACTTGGAAGTGACACATATTTGTGACAGAGTTGGGGCCAGTGTCTTGTGGATGGAGTTGGAAATCGGCTAAAACATCCCGGTAAAATTTAGAACCAGGCGGCTTAAAACCCCGGGCTAAGTGATCTACGAAAACAACGACCTCTCCTTCTTGAGGTGTAGGAGGGCATTCTTTGCCAAGAGCCCTCCAATGGATGGTAACTTTGCTGCCTAAAGCGGCGATCAGGACTAAATCGTCCAGTTGAGCCTCTGTGACGCGAGAAGGAACCCAATTGCACTCATATACTTGCTTGGCCATGATGAAATCTACAAGGTAGAAGATCCCGGTTCAAAAATGCATTGATCAAGGTACATTGGTATGTGCAATGTTAAATCGGAGACAGATCTATCTAAACCAGAGTTTTATGAAGCAACAACATCTGGCGGTTCAACAAGGGGACTAATGGTATATACCGGTTTGGCAATTTTTTCTACAAGGTTAAATCGCCTGATCTAAGCATTGAAACAGCTGAGATTGCGGATGGATAAGTATGCAGAAACAGATTTCACAAGATTTCTCTACAGCGTTGGATCTGAAGCAAGTTCAGAAAATAAGAAAAATATCCAAAAGCTCAAAGCAGAACAGTATTGAATCAATGGGCAGAAATATATGTGAGATCTATGGTCTTGGGCATGAAACTAAAGGCAGATACTAAAAGCTACAGCTACACAGAGCAGGGGTTCACAGATGCATCCAGGAGCTAGTATATGAACAGGAACAGGTGATGAACACTTCAAGAACATGAAACCCTAGAACAGATCTATGTTGAGAAGAGCAGAAGGCTTACCAGAGTTGAGGAAGACGCGGAAGGTTGCCGTAGTGCTCTGGTGCGTTCAGGTTGATGCAGCGGCCAAGGTTGGTGCAGAAGTTGACGGCGGCGACGGAGCTCCGAGGCTGGCGACGCGAGGAAGACGAAGAAGAAAGGCACGAAGGGGAGAAAAGAAATGACCCTTCGGTCCTATTTATAAGGCAAAAGGACATGTGTCAGGCGCGACAATCAAGGGGCCATGAAACGGAGCTGTTGCCTCGATTTCCGCAGATCTATTAAAGAAGGAAGCATAATGGATAGCTTCGTTATGACAGGTGACGTCACTCCGGTTTACAGCAATCAGAGAAGATGACATCATGGCGGTTTACCAATTTATGAGAAGATGTTGAAGATGAAGTTTTTGTGAAAGGATTGACATGAAGCCGTTCAAATCAATCTGGGGCCTAATGTTGGGGATATTACTGCTGGGCGTAAACCGGCCTATCTGGGCCGGGTCAACTTCATCAGTAGTTCAAGAGTGCTAAAGCCCAAGAAGACAGATGAGGGCCTAAGGCCTGTAGTCGGTTTAAGACTTGAAGCTGTAAACCGGTATTTGTATATAAACTTGTACTATAAGTTAGGAATAAGGAGAGACCAACCCGGATACGAATATGGACCGGCGTTGGGATTTTGTGAACCGACGGGCGTCACCCGTGTATATAATGGGACGACCCGGCGGCGGTTCAAGGACGACAGACAACAACTCGAGACTTAGGCGAAGCTTGTTTGCTCCCTAGTCATCGAAACCCCATCAATTCCATCACAACTAGACGTAGGCTTTTACCTTCATCGAAGGGGCCGAACTAGTATAAACTCTCTTTCCTCCCTGTGGCCGCTTTAACCCCTTCAAGCTAACCCGTTGCGATGGCTCCACGACTAAGTCCTTTCTCTAGGACATCTGCCGTGACAAAACCACGACACCGCCCTTGGGAGTAGGCGAATTTTAAGGCGAGTGGGGAGGCGCTCGATATTTACTGCCTTTATAAGGAGATAAGAATCCCTTTTCTTCACCCACGCCTTCTCTCTTCCTCTGCCCTTCCACTCTTGAGCTCTAGAGCCCAAGTTCTCATCTTCACTGTCTCGAGCAAGCACTCGACCATGTCCGGATCCGGAGGTCAAGGCAAGTGGATGGTCTCCTCCGTCAAGGAGGAGGACATTATTGAGCTTCGGACGGCTGGGTACCTGGCGAAGGAAATCGCCCACCGTCTTCCAGCCCAAGGGCAAGTCGTCCCCACACCAAAGCCCAATGAGAGGGTGGTATTCATCCCTCATTTCCTCCGCGGGCTAGGGTTTCCACTCCACCCTTTCGTCCGTGGGCTGATGTTCTACTACGGGATAGACTTCCACGACCTATCCCCGAACTCCTTCCTCAATATCTTGGCGTTCATCATCGTGTGTGAGGCCTTCCTCCGCATCCAACCCCACTTCGGGCTGTGGCTCAAAATCTTCAATGTGAATCCAAAGGTAGTGGATGGCCAGCACGCGGAATGCGGAGGCGCCATGGTGAGCAAGCTGACCAATGTCTCCTGGCCAAAAGGCACTTTCGTGGAGACTGTCAAGGAATGGCAGAAACAATGGTTCTACATCACAGAACCCCGTGATGCCACCTGGACTGCGGCTGCCAAATTCAACTCTGGAGCTCCCATGCGACCCACCTCCTGGGTCAAGAAGAGCCCGAACTGGTGTTCGTCAGACGAGATGATAGCACTGCAAACGCGCATCCAAAGCATGGTGGACAAAGACATCAAGCTCGTTGACATAATCCAAGTGATGCTGGTGCGCCGGATCATCCCCTGCCAGAGCCGAAGCCGCCCTCTATGGAAGTTCAATCCGAAGAAGCACCATACCCTGAAGAGGCTTTTCGAAACCTCTCACGAAGATGCCTGGAGGTTTCTTTTTAAGAGCAACGAAACACCGCCGGCCATAGATTCAGACCGCAGGCATGACATCAACCACCTCGCCAACGAGGTATATTATTCTTACTGCATCCCTTACTTGCTTTTTCAAGGATGATGTCTAAGCTTTTGTCGTCATTGATTCTTCAGGACTGGATGGAGAGGGCGAAGCAGATCCAATGTCCGGCTCCGCTGCCTGAAGAACCAGTCATCCCGCGTTTAGTGAAGATGCTGGTGCCGGCGCCCTATAAGGCGCCGAAGAAGAAGGCCACAGGGAAGGCCAAGGGGGTCTAGAGTGGCCCCCGCCGCAAGGGCACTTCGGACGCGACGTCTGAAGATAAGACACGCTCCTCCGTCGCCGAAGACACGACGATGAAGAGGAGGAGGAGAACAACCATCCCCCTGATGAGGGGAGGAAGAAGAGGGCGGCTTCGGCGAATCTGGAGGCGGAGACGTCCAAGAAAGGGAAAAGCTCCCTTGTGGATAACACTGCGTGGGACGTCGACAGCAGTCCGGAGAGACGCCCCCGCACTAAGCGTCGGGCCGCATCATAAGTGCTAAAACCCATATCTGCCCATAAACCAAGTCTTTGCTTTTCTTTGTATTGATATAATTGGTTATGCTATTGCAGTTGAGGGAGTCCTCGATTAGGGGGTGTCCGGATAGCTGGACTATAACCTTTGGTCGAACTCTCGGACTATGAAGATACAAGATTGAAGACTTCGTCCCGTGTCCGGATGGGACTTTCCTTGGTGTCGAAGGCAAGCTTGGCAATACGGATATGTAGATCTCCTCCCATTGTAACCGACTTTGTGTAACCCTAGCCCTCTTCGGTGTCTATATAAACCGGAGGGTTTTAGTCCATAGGACGAACAACAATCATACCATAGGCTAGCTTCTAGGGTTTAGCCTCTTTGATCTCGTGGTAGATCTACTCTTGTACTACCCATATCATCAATATTAATCAAGCAGGAGTAGGGTTTTACCTCCATCGAGAGGGCCCGAACCTAGGTAAAAACATTGTGTCCCTTGTCTCCTGTTACCATCCGCCTAGACGCACAGTTCGGGACCCCCTACCCGAGATCCGCCGGTTTTGACACCGACATTGGTGCTTTCATTGAGAGTTCCACTGTGCCGTCGTCATCAGGAAGGATGCCTCATCCCGTCTTTAAAGATGGCACCATTGCTAAGGGAGCTTTGGCTGTCGGCCAAACTCTCCGGCTGGGTGGTTTTCCTATGACCACCTGTTCGGCCGCTGCGCCGACGATGATTTCTCGGGTCATCAAAAGCAATCTTCACGTCAACTCAGAACTCGCCGAGCAGTTAGATCCAATGGAGCTCTCTTCCCTAAACGAGCTCTTGGATCGCATCGCCGCCCTGGGAGTCGCTACAGACTACGATCAGATTGGGCCTAAACCCGATCTGAGAGAGATCAGCTCTCCCCAGGTCACCCATCATGTTGCAGTGGTGGAGGAACAATGCGGCGACCCTTCATCTATCTTAAGGACTAGCTATGTCTGGATTCCAGATCCCTCCAAGCCGGATACCCGCGGAGGGGAGGACGTCACTCAACACCTGAACCTAGAGTCAGGCAGCGGGCTAGATTCAGTGGAAAACACCCAAGAACCCAAACTTCCGAGTTCGGAAACTCCTTGGCCCCTGAGTCTCAGATTGGCTAAGGTTTCAGATTCAATTCCACCCACCCACCCAAACATAAGCGATCTATCCCAAATTAGGCAAGAGCCCGAAGGAATAGTACACCATTACTGGGCCAGATTCCTCCTTGTCATGAACAGGATAAAGGATTGCCGTGAGGAAGATGCAATTTCATTCTTCTGCAATAATTGCACGGACAAGGGAATCCTCAATGCCATAAGTCGCCGTGAAATTACACGCTTTGCCGACTTGGCGTCCATAGTATGAAAGTACTGTGCGGTGGAAAGCACCTCGAAAACCGAAATAAAATTTTGGGACAATCCGGCCCTGAATACAAACCCAGTCCGAAATAAAAGGGTGCATTATCGCCAGACACCCGGGTTATAAACACCAAAAAGCAAAAACCCTCTACAGGGCATGGAACCGTACTGGAGGGATGGGTCAGTGGACCCTGTAAAATTCACAGTGCAAAGGGCGCCACACCAACTCATAGCCTTAGAGCATGTTGGATACTCCGGCAGGTGGCCAAAAGTGGCGAAGATCTTCTAACCCCAGAAGCCACAGAGCACCAGCCCAGGGATACCAGTACGGTATTAACAGTCTTCGAGACTTTCGCATCAAATAATATGCGAAAACAAACACTCCGCAGCCTTGCCGAAGTCTACCACGTGGCAATAATAAACCCATAGAGTGACACGGCTATTACTTTTAATGCCACTGACGAACCTAAATTCCGAACAGCCTGAGCACCAGCCGCATTGGTCCTCAGTCCAATAGTGGACGGCTTTCGACTCACCAAGGTACTCATGGACAGTGGCAGCTGATTGAACCTCATTTATGAGGAAACCCTTCGAAAAATGGAAATAGACTGGAACCGCATTGAGCGAAGCAGCACAACCTTTAGAGGAATAATCCCTAGTCGGGAAGCGCGCTGTACAGGAAAAATCACACTAGATGTGGTGTTCGGCACGCCGGATAATTACAGGTCCAAAGAGGTCATGTTCCAAGTGGCCCCGTTCAGTAGCGGATACCAAGCTCTATTAGGGCGGGAGGCATTTACAATCTTCCAAGCCATACCCCATTACGGGTACATGAAGCTCAAAATGCTCGGGCCCAACGGAATCATCACTCTTGCTAGTGATCCGGACATAGCACTCCGCGCCGAAAATAAGACAGCCGCACTGGCCCTCGAGGCATTATCCGAAGCCCTAGCAGCCGAGGAACTGACTGCGCTGTGCTCCATGGTGAACAGGGATGACGTGATACTCGATAAAAGATCCAAGTCCACCTCCTTTAAACTGGCGGACGAAATAGTCAAATTCCAAGTCCATCCAATGGACCCTACAAAAACAGCTTCCATCTGGGCACAATTAAACCGCGATGTAGACAACGGACTATGAGAGTTCCTACGCGAGAACTGGGACATTTTTGCCTAGCACCCTTCAGACATGCCAGGAATCCCATGCAGGCTGGCCGAGCACAGCCTAAATATCCTAAAAGGATTCAAGCCAGTCAAGCAGGCTCTTCGGCGTTTCTTCGAACCTAAGAGACAAGCCATGGGAGAGGAACTAGCCAAGCTATTGGAGGCCGGATTCATCAGAGACATAAAACATCCGGACTGGCTAGCAAACCTGGTGATGGTACCAAAGAAGGACAAATCTTGGCGCTTGTGCGTCGATTTTAAGGACCTCAACAAGGCTTGCCCAAAGGATCCCTTCCCCCTCCCCCGCATCGATCAAATTATCGACGCTACCACAGGACACGATTCATTGTGTTTCCTCGACGCATACTCCGGCTACCATCAAATTAAGATGGCAGAGCCAGACCAAGTCGCAACGGCATTCATCACACCATACGGCCCATTCTGCTTCAACACAATGCCCTTCGGGCTCAAAAACGCCGGCGCAACATATCAGCGCATGATTCAGACATGTCTGGCAAACCAGATCGGCAAAACAGTGGAGGCATACGCAGATGACGTGGTCGTCAAAACCAAGCATGTCGAATCTCTAGTAGACGACTTGAGGCTCACATTCGATAACCTCTGAACATACGACATCAAGCTCAACCCAGAAAAATGTGTTTTCGGCGTACCAGCCGGAAAGCTCTTGGGCTTCATTGTATCCGGTAGAGGAATTGAAGCAAATCCAGCCAAGATCCGAGCTCTATCACAATTGGACATCCCAAAGGACTTCAAACAAATACAAAAATTGACCAGATGCGTGGCGGCTCTAAGCCGCTTTATCTCCCGCTTGGGAGAAAAGGCATTACCCCTTTATCGCCTCCTCTGGCGCACCGAACACTTCGAGTGGACGGATGCCGCCACGGCCGGACTTGATGAAATAAAAGCCATATTGGCAACAAATCCAGTCCTGGTTGCGCCAAACATTGGCGAACCAATTCTATTATACGTTGCGGCAACTCATCAAGTTGTAAGCGCAGTGCTCATCGTCGAACGAGAAACGGACGGACACAAACTCCCCCTTAAAAAGCCGGTTTACAATGTGTCCACTATCCTTACTCCATGCATGTCATGGTACCCGCATTATCAAAAGATAGCGTACGTGGTATTTATGGCATCCCGAAAGCTGCGACACTACTTTCAAGAGTGTTCGATAACGATAGCCTCGGAAGTACCACTTAACGATATTATAAACAACCACGACGTGACGGGCCAGATTGCCAAATGGGCCATTGAGCTCCTCCCGTTCGACATAACTTACAAGCCACGGCGAGCTATTAAGTCGCAAGTTTTGGCCGACTTGGTCGCGTAATGGATGGAAGCCGAACTCCCTAAAGAGTATGGCACATATTCTAACTGGATCATGCACTTTGATGGCTCCAAAATGTTGGCTGGTCTGGGGGCTGGCGTCGTTTTGACGTCCCCAACAGGAGATATAGTTCAATACGTACTCCAGATAATGTATACAGACTCCAACAACGCAGCCTAATATGAGGCCCTTCTACATGGTCTCCGGATGGCAGTATCCATGGGCATTGAACGCCTAGAGGTGCGCGGGGATTCGAACCTCGCGATATCCCAAATAAATGGAGACTTCGATGCCAAGGATCCGAAAATGGTAGCATATCGCAACGCCGTCCTAAAAATGTCAGCTCGGTTCGAGGGGCTCGAATTTCACCATATAGCCCGGGAAAACAATCAGGCAGCAGACGTCCTGGCACGCATCAGCGCAAAACGTGATGCCGTCCCTCCCAACATCTTCTTGGAGAGGCTGTTCAAGCCATCCGTAGTATGGGAAGGGGAACCCGGAAATAACATCCCGGACCCAACCGCACTGCCCGACACCGAACATTCTGACATAATTGGAGGCTCTGCCAACGAAATAACATCGTCAGCCCATGTAATAATGGGAGTCATCGCCCCGTGGATAGAACCATTCCTAGCCTACCTAACTAAGCAGGAACTTCCCGAGGACCAAAACGAGGCACGCTGCATAGTGCGGCGATCTAAAGCCTATAAAGTCCATGAGGGAGAGCTTTATAAGAAAAGCACCACCGGAGTCCTTCAAAGGTGCATCTCTGAAGAGGAAGGGTGGAATCTTCTGGCTGAAATTCATGCCGGACTCGGCAGTCACCACGCTACAGCCCGGGCCCTTGTAAGCAAGGCCTTCCGTACAGGCTTCTATTGGCCGACGGCCCGGGCAGACGCTCAGGAGTTAGTCCAACGATGCATTGGTTGCCAGCTTTTTGCTAACCAAAGCCATATGCCACCCACCGCCCTCCAAACTATCCCCATCACCTGGCCCTTCGCGGTCTGGGGGCTTGACATGGTTGGACCCCTTAAAGGAGGAACCCACAAGCAAAAATACTTACTGGTCATGGTGGATAAGTTCACCAAATGGATAGAGGCCAAGCCTGTTAAAACGGCCGAATCCGGACCGGTGATAGACTTCATATCCGAGGTCGTACACCGTTACGGCGTCCCCCACAGCATCATCACTAATAACGGCACGAACTTTACGGCCGACGAGGTAAAACTCTGGTGCAAAAACATGGGCATCAAGCTCGACTATGCTTCAGTCTATCACCCACAAACTAACGGTCAGGTCGAGCGAGCAAATGGTCTAATCATGAGCGGCATCAAACCCAGGTTAGTGCGGTCCCTCAAGGAATCTAACACGCACTGGGTAGTGGAGCTCGACTTCGTACTCTGGGGGCTGCGGACCACGCCGAACCGCACTACCGGATACACACCATCTTCATGGTATACGGTGCAGAGGCAGTTCTACCCTGCGACATAATACATGACTCACCTCGAGTGCGCATGTACGAAGAAAGAGAAGCCGAGCTCGATCGGCAGGACAGTTTGGACGCCTTGGAGGAGGAGCATGACGTGGCAAAAGCCCGTTCCGCATTCTATCAACAGCAGGCTCAAAGATACCAAAGCAGAGAAGTACGGGCCAAAACTTACAATGTTGGCGAGTTAGTTCTACGCCTGCCGGATAAGAAAAAGGACAAACTCAAGCCCAAGTGGGAAGGTCCCTTCATTATTGACCAAGTCCTGACTGGTGGAGCGTACCGTCTACGGGATGCATCAGATAATCGACTTGAGCCGAACCCATGGAACGCAGCCCGACTCCAAAGATTCTACTCCTAGCACCGGACTCTGTGTTCGTGTCCTTCCTCTGTCCATTTTTTATACACAATCTGCCTTATATTTTTCTCCTTCTCCCCTTCTCTTCTCTCACAGCCTTTAAAGGCCCATTTGTGCCTTATTTGCATGCAACTGACGCGCTATGCGCGCTCATCATACCTGGGGGCTTCTTTAAACAGAAGCTTATTCATACGGGCTTTATGCCCAACACATGTGTTATCCTTCCACATGTACCCTTTATTCACCATTATATGCATCGATATGACTTAAGTTCTGGCCAAGCTGGGTTGCCTGGCTCTTGTATTTATGCCCTACGTTCCCGTTAATTCGGCTAGGGCATAAGGGGAGCACCTCTGCGATTATTACTGCCGGGTCAGCCGGATGTGTACCTCAGATTGGGTGAAGCCTAAAGCTAGCATTCTTAAGGGAATATTCAGTCGGTGAACTAAAGATGATTTTTCACTTATTTACTTATGCGCCCCCAGATGTTTTTTCTGCGTCTCTTTTCGCAATCCGGACATGCACTTTAGGGCATGCCTCCTAGGGAAAGGAACCCTTAACGGAACTATTCTCCCTGGAAGACGTTTCTTACTAACCATGTAATATAACATAACTAGTTGGGCACTTGTCTGTTTAAGCACTAATGACCCCTACGCCTGGTCTCCATGCATGCCCCGATTCTGACATAACCGAGAGGGTATTCAGATACACTCTAGACCGTCGGGTCCCGAGGTTGAAGCGAAAAGGTCCGCCACGACAAATGATCTACAATCTGGCTAGAAGGCATTATACATGTCACCTTCAATTACATAGTCAATTTGACTGGTTAAATTCCTCTTCAATACCATCCAATAGGCCGTTTAGTTTACAGTCCTGTTGGGAATACTTTGCGGCCAATTCTACTTGGCCGTACACTAAGCTCATAGGGATCTCCTTCCCATCGGGCCTCGCAGGTCCGACCTCAGCCATGTGGTTTGGGTTAGCCTTCGTGTACCGTGTCTTCACCATGGCCCAGGCTTCCCTGGCACCCTTATGGCAGGCCGATATCTTCCATAATCAGAAGCACCGCCGCGCTGCCTTCAGCTTCTCTACAAGCTCTCCAAGGCCTTCGGGCATGGAGACGGATGGCCACAAGGCCTGGGCGACGCCTTGCATCACCTGCCGAACTCGTTCGTGCAGTTGTGCGAGCTCGGGAAGAAGGTCACCCGTAGAACCGGGCATTTCCTCTTCAGGACGACCCGTTAGCATACCTACAGACATAACTCTATCAGCTAACTTCCTCGCCGAACTCTTTTTCAAAGTTCGTTCAAGCACTTACTAAATATGCCGCGTCGAAGCCGCCGATTCTCCTTAACGGAGTCCGACAGTTGGGCACGAACATCCTTTAGTTCCACGCCCAGCTTGGTGTTGGCATCTAGGAGATCATTCTTCTCCTGCCTCACCCTCGTAAGCACGCTCTCACCGGCCTTTAGCTGGCGCAGGAGCTGTTGCTTATCCGGATTTACTCCAGCGTCATCTGCAATTTTACCGTTAGATCTGCATATACGCCACACTTTATATGATACTTATCATTTGAAGGATATATTACCAGAGGGGGTCTCTTTGGGCTCCCCTGCTGCGGCTAGTGCGGCCTGAAGTTGGGCTTTGCACTCTTCCAGCTCCTGGGACAGTTGGGTATTCTTTTCTGTAAGAACCTGCATAACAAATGATCCTTAAATCAGTTATTCTAACTGTTTCAAGTCTCAGAGGCTACTGATATATATAACCACAAAATTTTCTCACCCGTATGTCTTTTACATACTGCTCCGTGGCTCTGGCTAGACCATTTTGAGCGGCACGGAGGTACGCATCTCCCGAGTTGAAGGCATCCAATGCCTCTTGGGAGAAACAAGCGTCATGAAGAACAGTCCGGCGACGCCTGTGGTTCATGGCACTTTCCACCTCGGAATTGGTGGCGGACAGTCTGTCCGCATCCTCTGTCGGAGGAGCACCCGGCGCACGCCTCGTATTCGTTCCCGTCTCCGAATCCGGCCTTGGAGCCTAGCTAGTGGAGGCACGATTAGTAGCCTCTCCAGATATAGTCCGGCGAGCGCTCTTTTTCCTAAAAAGAAGGCATGGGCGTTAGTATGCCTTTGAGAATAATATCTTGGAATAAAGACGACGTGCCGTACCGCTGCGCCGGTGTCTCAATCCGGACTACGTGTCTTTTCAGCTTGCCTGGCCTCGCGGCCCCTTGTTGGTAGTCGCCGCAGGCTTGGCCTTCCGCCTCGAGGACCTCCCCTGCAAAACACAGTTGTTATACGGTAATCAAAAACACGCAAGGACGGATCCCTTTTCAAAGTGCTAGGACTTCGATCTCAGTTACCTATGAGGCTGGAAGTAGCCCAGGGTAATCGGCCGTAATGGCCACCAAGGCGTTGTCATTGCTCAATTGGTAAAATACCCCATCGATCAGCTCCACAGATATATCCGGGTCCTCTTGGGAGGCCGTGTCAAGGGACCGTTCCGGGTCCTCGGGTTGTGGAGGAGGGCTGTTTATCTCCCTTACAGCCTGGCGCAGCTCCTGCATTGAAATCACTAGACTGAATACTTAACTATGGGAATATGAAACGGATGGGCGAGAAAGAGTGTCTGCTTACCCAGCGGGTTGACGCGGAGGAATTCATCCTCTTCTCCCTTGTACAAAGTGGATAAGATCTTTATTAGAGCAGCAACCGATTCCAGCCCTTTACGGCCGCAGCGGGTGACGTCATCCTCCCCGTTGAAATCCCACATGGGGTGGCCTCTATACTGAAGCGGCAGCACCCCCCGCATAATGCATGTGGCCATGACCTCGATCATGGTCAATCCGGATCGAGCTAACAAACTTATCCGGCTCATCAGGTAAAGAACGTCCCTGTCATCTTCCTCCTGGGGGCTCCATGGATGCCAGCTCCGGCGCTTCTTCAAAGGAGCGTTGTCGAACTCAGGGAGGCCGATTCGAATAGGGTCCGGGAGGGGGACGTCTTCTATATAAAACCATTCTGAAGGCTAGTCTTCGGACGTCTTCTTTGGGGTTCTGGATAGATATCCGGTCCCGGCAATACGCCACACTTCGGCTCCGCCCACTTGATATATTGACCCCTCCTGAGAACGGGGCACAAGGCAGAACAGCTTCTTCCACAATGCGAAATGAGCCTCACAGCCCAAAAACAGCTCGCAAAGGGCTACGAAGCCCGCGATATGCAATATGGAGGCATGCGTAAGGTTGTGCAACTGGAGGTCGTAGAACTCCAGGAGCCCCCGGAGAAACAGATGAATTGGAAATCCGAGCCCTCTTACCAAATGAGGGACAAGGCATATCCGCTCTCCCTTGGAGGGATTGGGAAGGCTCTCCGCTTGCTCTCCGCCATTATAGGTGGCGAGTCCGGCTCGAACCAGGACCATGTATGCTGGGGGAAGAAATCCCTTGGTCTGAAGCATCACTAATTTGCTGTGCAGGATGGAACATCTCTCCCAATCTCCATGCTTGGTACTAGGGGAGCGAGAGGAGGAGCTGCATCGACTGGCCATGATGGAATGGATCTCTGTCAGGTGCGCTCCGATGAGGGCTCGCCAAGGGAGGATGGTGTGATTTGGATCTGAATCCTCGTCTCTTTAATAGGCAACTCATTCACACAGCTAGGGGGTAAATGTAAAAACATCCTGGCTTTTCACATTCGCTCAACACGTGGAAAGTGGCCATTATTGGGTGTGGAAGCCAAGGAGCGCAACATTCACAAGAAGCCGGACACTATTTAAACAGGTACACAGAATTTGGAATGGATCCTGCCTTGCAATGCCGAATACAATCTGTGCGCCGGACTCATCGTCATTGAAGCCTGGTTCGGGGGCTACTGAGGGAGTCCTGGATTAGGGGGTGTCCGGATAGCCGGACTATAACCTTTGGCCGGACTCTCGGACTATGAAGATACAAGATTGAAGACTTCGTCCCGTGTCCGGATGGGACTTTCCTTGGCGTGGAAGGCAAGCTTGGCAATACGGATATGTAGATCTCCTCCCATTGTAACCGACTTTGTGTAACCCTAGCCCTCTCCGGTGTCTATATAAACCGGAGGGTTTTAGTCCATAGGACGAACAACAATCATACCATAGGCTAGATTCTAGGGTTTAGCCTCTTTGATCTTGTGGTAGATCTACTCTTGTACTACCCATATCATCAATATTAATCAAGCAGGAGTAGGGTTTTACCTCCATCGAGAGGGCCCGAACCTGGGTAAAAACATTGTGTCCCTTGTCTCCTATTACCATCCGCCTAGACGCACAGTTCAGGACCCCCTACCCGAGATCCGCCGGTTTTGACACCGACAGCAGTCCTGCCCACGACGGCTCCCAGCGATCCTCATCACGAGGTTCGCTGGACTCAAAGGCGATGGCCAGCGGTTCACCACTGGCCGCTCACTCCCCCAGGGCCAAGGAAGATGCGGAGGTGCTATCCTGAAGGACTATTCCAGGCGGGGGAGAGGCTTAGGAGGCGCCAGAAGGCGAAACCCCCGTCGCCAGACACCAGGGGGAGTCAATCCCCATGGAGACTTGTGGGGAGGGTCGTATTCAGTTTGGCCCTTAGCCGGACTCGATTCCGGAGTCCGATGCGGCTCCGGAATCCGGCACACAACCTCCTTCGAAAGAAGGGGGATGCATGTTCCCCTGGTGACCCCTGTCCAACCAGGGGCACCGGATAATCTGCTGGAAGCGCTGCGAGGCGCTTCCATTGTGGATGAGCACCATGTCCTTATGGGAACGGTAATTGAAAGGGTTCAGTCCGCTAAGAGCGGACTAACCGAAGCCTGCAGCATCATGTTAACAGGTTTTGAGGTAAACGGCGCAAAAAAGGAGAAAATCCCAATATAGACAGTAGCCCCTGAGATCTGTCCAGTGTTCAGAAAGAAAAGCCGGACAGAGGATCAATCCTTTATTGCAGGAAACTAACTAAATTGTCTGTAATGAATACGCATGCGTCATTGTTGGCCGCCGCCTCTCATACTGCCGAGGTCTCCAAACTGAAGCGGAGACTGGAGCAGGCTGAGGAGGAGCTCGGCCAGGTGAGGAGGCAGCTTCAAGGGAAACAAGGTATGTGATAACCAGTTATGTATTCGAAAAAAGTAAAATGGCATGCATTTGGCCGAAGTGCTATGATATGTACAGAAGTGACGACCGAGGTCGAGGCCTTAGTCGAAGCCGAGGGGAAGGCTATCAAGGAGCAGGCCACCTGTAAGAGGCTCAAGGCCCGGGCCAACAAAGTCCAACAGGAGCTCCAGGACGCGGTGAGGAAGTGCGAGACCTTGGAGCACAATGCGTCCGCTCAAGAGGCCGAACTCGCCAAGGCTCGTAAGAGTGCGGAGACGGCCCGGAGTGAATCCCAGGGCGCCCTCCAGGAGATCTAGGAGGCCAGGAAGATCACGGCGGGTAAGGCATTCAATATGCAAAGCAAGAATGTGAAGAGGAAATATCTTTTACTCACCCGGATTCGGAGTTCTCCAGGGGCTTTTGTTGATCTGCCACACAGTGTGACCGACGCCGCGGAGTTCTTCCGAGCTGAAGAAGGGGGCTCCAGGGAGAAGCTGTTCTGGTTGCAATATCTTGTGCCGGAACATCCGGTGCCCTTCAGCGATCAACTAAAATAGCTGGTCGAGCTGCACAGGGTGGCCGAACTGGCCATGAAGGATTTAACAATCCGGCTGTGGCCAGCCAAAGCTATACCCAGCAGTTACTTCAGCCTCGTGAAGAGGTTGGTTGATGCCTATCCTCGGCTAGACGTCATCAAGCGGTCCGTCTGCATTGAAGGCGCGCGTCTGGCCTTCTCTATGTCAAGGTCTGGTGGGCGAAGATGGATGTCGTCAAGTTGGCGACCGGGGGGCCGCCTGAGGGCAAGGAGCACCGCATTCCCAAGCGATACTTTGGCGATGTCTTGGAGGGGTCCCGCATTGTTGTGGATCATTGTGCGAAAGACACTATCTTTGAATGAATGTATTCGAGCTCCCTCTGCCTTGTATGATAAAACAAAGTGATTATGCAATATAATGCTGGTTATGTTTTTAAATTTTTACTTCCTGTGCAGCCGTGTTGTATGAAATCTGAGGGTTAACCAATCGTCGGCTTCTGCCCCCATGTAGGTAGTACGGGGGTGTACGGGATGGAATCTAAACAATCTTGATCCAATTAGATGGTCCTTGAAGGAGTTGTTTAGCGCAACGAACCAGGCAACCAGACTATGCGACTGTAACACCCTCACTTTGCCATAGGAGTTCGACAATAAAAACATGGACGCAGCCCCTAGTTTCCGAACTAGAGTGCTATAAGCATCTGATCAGGAAGTACCGATCCTTCGCGCAACGCGGAAGAAAATCTTCAACGATTTGCAACCTCCGAACAGCTGACCGGCTCTCGCTGCATCATGACAGTCAATTTTTGGCTTTCTCTACTGAGGTGCTCCTTTGGATAAACCAGGGCACAATTGCAATAGTTCTCCCTTTACTACCTTAGCCGATATAGCGGAACGTAAGGTAGCAAGCACAGGAGCCGGGCAACCCAACTATTGACCAAAGACATGATTCGGAGCCAATGCATATAATGCTAAATTCAGGGTGCCGAACTATACTTATAAAAAGTGTTCGGACTTTTGTTTTCGTAGTGTGGGGTGCTATGAAGCCCCTGGCAAACATCAAATGTACCATAGTGTACGGGTGCTACCTGATAAAGTTACCCGAAAAGACAAAATAGGAAAAAGGAAGAACAAGTGATAAGCTAGGGCCGTAAAATTTGAGCCACAAATTGTTCTTATTATAATTTCATTGGTGCGTTAAAGCACGTTTATACAAGTAATGCCATAAGAAGGAGGCTAGTACTATGCCTTGACCAAGGGAGAGCTGCACGTGGGTCCTGAAAAACAGGTAGAGTGATCGTTAATGAAACCACCTAGAGAAGTCCCCCATATGCCTGTGCTTCTTGCCGCCTTGGTGTGTTTGTCCTTCAAGAGGATCACTGACCAAACCACCAGATGGGGCCTATGGGATTGAGACCTGAAAAGAAGGCAAGTAAAAGTGAAAGTATGTGTGTATCTAATGTCGGTTGAGCCGTACTATGGACCACAAGCTAGCTATGCCTCCATCGATGCCCATGGGATTTTGAGTGCGTAGTTATGTACATGCGACACGAATGCAACCACTTGATCGGGACTGAGACGGAGGCCAGATTGCTAGTAGAGATACTGACGAGCCGAGCTCTTCTGTTGCAGAGTAGTTCGGACCCTCTTAACGGTGTCCGTGGGCTCGGCAGCCGAATTAAGGTTCTGCTTGAGAAGGCCGCTCTGCACTTTTGCTGCTAAGGCAGCTGTGTGCTCTTCTGTACGGAGGGAGCGTTCCGTATTTCCATTGACCGTTATGACACCGCATGGACCGGGCATCTTGAGCTTGAGATAAGCATAGTGTGGTACTGCGTTGAATCGAGCAAACACAGTTCGTCCGAGCAGTGCGTGATAGCCGCTGCGGAAGGGGACGATATCGAAGATTAAATCCTTGCTTCAGAAGTTGTCCACAGATCCAAAGACAACCTCTAGTGTGATTGAGCCGGTACAGCGGGCCTCTACACCTGGTATGACTCCTTTGAAGGTAGTCCTGGTGGGCTTGATCCGTGATGGGTTAATGCCCATTTTTCGTGCTGTATCCCGATAGAGCAGATTGAGGCTGCTACCTCCGTCCATAAGGATGCGAGTCAGGTGAAACCCGTCAATTGTTAGGTCTAGGACCAGTGCAGCTGAGCCACCATTACGGATACTGGTCGGATGATCCCGACGATCAAAAGTGATCGGGCATGATGACCATGGATTAAATTTTGGGGCGACTGGCTCTATCGCGTAGACGTCCCTGAGCACATGCTTGCGCTCCCTCTTGGGGATGTGGGTAGCATATATCATGTTCACCGTTTTGACCTGAGGGGGAAACTTCTTCTGTCCCCCTGTGTTCGGTTGTCGGGGCTCTTCTTCATCGTCCTTGCTTTGCGATCCCTTTTCCCTGTTCTCGGTGTTTAATTTGCCGGCCTATTTAAAAACCAGCAATCTCTATTTGTATGATTGGGTGGTTTGTCCGGGGTGCCATGAATCTGGCATGGACGATCAAGTATGCAGTCCAAGATGGATGGGCCTGAATTGTTCCTTCGAAACGGCTTCTCCCGCTGACCGAACTTAGAGCCACTAAATCCGGCATTGACCGCCATATCCTCGGTGTTGTCACTATTGTTTCGATGCTTGTATCTGTTGCGTCGAGACTTGTCTTTGTTATTTTTAACTTCAGGGGTGCCGGCGTCGCTTGCATTGTTTTTGTTACGGGCCAACCAACCGTCCTTGCCCGCACAAAAGCGTGTCATGAGTGTTGTGAGGGCCGCCATGGATTTTGGCTTTTCTTGGCCGAGGTGGCAAGCGAGCCATTCGTCACATATGCTGTGTTTAAAGGCTGCTAGGGCTTCGGCATCCGGACAATCGACGATTTGGTTTTTTTAGTTAAGAACCTAGTCCAGAATTTGTTGGCGGATTCTCCCGGCTGCTGAACTATATGACCTAAGTCATCAGCGTCTGGAGGTCGAACATATGTACCTTGGAAGTTATCGAGGAAGGCCTCTTCCAAGTCCTCCCAGCTGCCAATAGAATATTCAGGCAGAATGTTGAGCCAATGCCGAGCTGGCCCCTTGAGTTTTAAAGGGAGGTATTTGATGGCATGGAGGTCATCGCCGCGGGCCATATGAATGTGGATAATGAAGTCTTCGATCCACATCGCGGGGTCCGTGGTTCCATCGTATGATTCTATATTCACGAGTTTGAACCCTTCTGGGAATTCATGATCCTTGACCTCATTAGTGAAGCAATGAGGGTGTGCGGCACCTCTATATCGGGCCGTATCACGACGTAGCTATGATGGAGTCCATCTACGGTTTTCAGCCCGCTCATGACTAAGTTTGTCATGTCCGAATAGGTGGCCGTCGTCGCGTGTCGAGGCACGTCCTCATGATCCATAGATTGATCTGGTATGTCCTGCTTTGTTATTGAGGTCATGTCGAAGGTCATATGTATGACCGTTGATACGTCTCCAATGTATCTATAATTTTTGATTGCTCCATGCTATATTATCTACTGTTTTGGACATTATTGGGCTTTATTATCCACTTTTATATTATTTTTGGGACTAACCTATTAACCGGAGGCCCAACCCAGAGTTGCTGTTTTTTTGCCTATTTTAGGGTTTCGAAGAAAAGGAATATCAAACGGAGTCCAAACAGAATGAAACCTTCGGGAACGTGATTTTCTCAACGAACAAGACCCAGGAGACTTGGACCCTACGTCAAGACACAAAAGAGGAGGCCATGAGGTAGGGGGTCGCGCCTACCCCCCAGGCGCGCTCTCCACCCTCGTGGGCCCCCTGTTGCTCCACCAACGTACTCCTTCCTCCTATATATACCTACGTACTCCCAAACGATCAGATACGGAGCCAAAATCCTAATTCCACCGCCGGAACTTTCTGTATCCACGAGATCCCATCTTGGGGCCTGTTCCGGAGCTCCGACGGAGGGGGCATCAATCACGTAGGGCTTCTACATCATCACCATAGCCCCTCCGATGAAGTGTGAGTAGTTCACCTCAGACCTACGGGTCCATAGTTATTAGCTAGATGCGTTCTTCTCTCTTTTTGGATCTCAATACAATGTTCTCCCCCTCTCTTGTGCAGAACTATTCGATGTAATCTGCTTTTTGCAGTGTGTTTGTTGAGACTGATGAATTGTGGGTTTATGATCAAGTCTATCTATGAATAATATTTGAATCTTCTCTGAATTCTTTTATGTATGATTGCTTATCTTTGCAAGTCTCTTCGAATTATCAGTTTGGTTTGGCATACTAGATTGATCTTTCTTGCAATGGGAGAAGTGCTTAGCTTTGGGTTCAATCTTGCGGTGTCCTTTCCCAATGACAGTAGGGGCAGCAAGGCACGTATTGTATTGTTGCCATCGAGGATAACAAGATGGGGTTTCATCATATTGCATGAGTTTATCCCTCTACATCATGTCATCTTGCTTAAGGCGTTACTCTGTTTCCATTAACTTAATACTCTAGATGCATGCTGGATAGCGGTCGATGAGTGGAGTAATAGTAGTAGATGCAGGCAGGAGTCGGTCTACTCGTCTCGGACGTGATGCCTATATACATGATCATACCTAGATATTCTCATAACTATGCTCAATTCTGTCAATTGCTCAACAGTAATTCGTTCACCCACCATAAAATACTTATGCTCTTGAGAGAAGTCACTAGTGAAACCTATGGCCCCGGGGTGTATCTTCATCATATTAATCTTCCAATACTTAAGTTATTTCCTTTGCTTTTACTTTGCTTTTATTTTACTTTGCATCTTTATCATAAAAATACCAAAATATTATCTTATCATATCTATCAAATCTCACTCTCGTAAGTGGCCGTGTAGGGATTGCCAACCCCTTATCGCATTGGTTGTGAGGATTTATTTGTTTTGTGCAGGTGCGAGGGACTCGCATGTTGCCTCCTACTGGATTGATACCTTGCAAAAACTAAGGGAAATACTTACGCTACTCTGCTGCATCATCCCTTCCTCTTTGGGGAAAAACTAACGCAGTGCTCAAGAGGTAGCAACCGTCAGCTGATTTACATCTGCCTTTGCGAGGAGGCGGAGCGGGCTGCTGTTCGGCTTGAGGTGCCGCTTTGTCCCGTCTACGTGGTGGTCCGTCAGCCGCATTGCGCGATGTTGGTATGTGTTCTGGCGCCTCATCGTCGAACTGAGGTAGTAATTTGCGCTTCGGGTAGCTTTTGGCCGGGCGCTTGAGGCCGTATTCTTCGGCTGTTAGGACATCGTTCCATTTATCATTGAGCAGATATTGGTCAGCTTGAAGTTGCTGCTGCTTCTTTTTCAGGCTCCTTGCAGTGGCTATTAGCTGGCGCTTGAAGCGCTCCTGCTCAAGAGGTTCCTCAGGCACGATGAAATCCTTGGTGTCGTGGCTCGCCTCATCCTCCAAGAGCGGAAGATAGTTACTGTCCTTCGAGTCCTCATGTGTGGCCTGTCTACCAGGGCTATCTTGGCCATCTTCACGTTCGTCCCGTTCGGTAGCTGCATCGATGGGGTCTTCGCTGTCTTCGGCACCTTTCGGAGTGTTATCTTCTATTGTGCCGGTGTTGCTATCTTTACTGCGGCGTGACTTAGAGCGGCGCCACTGACGCCGGCGTCTCAGTTGTATCTCAAGAGGTTTATCCTCAATTGGGTCTTCCTTGTCATCGCCGCTATTCTCCTTTGGTGCATCCACCATGTACACATCGTACGAGGAAGTGGCCGTCCAGCGTTCGGTGAACGGCGGGTCCTGGGCCTCTTCTTCTCCGGCATCATCGTCCATACCGTCGATGTCATCGGAGCCGTAATCGAGCATGTCAGTTATGTCTTCGACAGTGGCTATAAAGTGGGTGGCGGGTGGGGAGCGAAATTCCCTATCATCAGCTTCTAGTTTGAACCGGATATAGTTCGGCTGTGAGTCCCCCGCCAAGGACAGGTTCTTTAATGAGCTTAGCACGTCACCCAAGGGTGAGTGCTGGAAGATGTCCACGGCGCTGAACTCAAAGATCGACAAACGATCAAGTTCGGCATCCGCAGACTCACATGGTTCAGAACTTACACCCAGAAATGAGTCCGGAGTTCCGGTGACACAAATATTGTGTGAGGTTAAGTCCATGTGCGGCTCCAACACTGGGGAATCTGCGGCCTCCGTGGTGGGGATGAGCCTCCAATCCTTGGATGCCACAGTGTGCTCCGATTCTAAGGCTGGAGTGGTTACAGGAGCTATCTCCCGGATGCGGTCAAACAACAGATTTAGCTCATGTTCGTCAAGGTGACCAGGAGCGGTTGCCGCGGTCTCGGATCCGGCGAAGATCAAATCTCCACGGATGTCCGCAAAGTAATTCAAGCTCCTAAACCTGACTTGATGACCAGGGGCGTAGCTCTCGATCTACTCCAGGTGGCCAAACGAGTTGGCCCGCATTGCGAAGCCGCCGAACACGAAGACCTATCCAAGGAGAAGGTTTCTCCTTGGACAGCGTCACTATTGACGATTTAAGGGGCCATCGAACCTTTCGCTAACGGCACAGTGGAACTCTCAATGAAAGCACCAATGTCGGTGTCAAAACCGGCGGATCTCGGGTAGGGCGTCCCGTACTATGCGTCTAAGGTTGATGGTAACAGGAGACAAGGAACACGATGTTTACCCAGGTTTGGGCCCTCTCTATGGAGGTAATACCCTACGTCTTGCTTGATTGATATTGATGAATACGAGTATTACTAGAGTTGATCTACCTCGAGATCGTAATGGCTAAACCCTAGAGGTCTAGCTTGTATGGCTATGGTAATGAGTCTCTCCCCCCTCCGGACTAAGTCCTCCAGTTTATATAGACACCAGGAAGATCTAGGGTTACATAAGGTCAATAACAAAGAAAGGAATCTACATAGTTGATCGCCAAGCTTATCCTCCACGCCAAGGAGAGTCCCATCCAGACACGGGTGCAGTCTTCGGTCTTCGTATCTTCATAGCCCATCAATCCAGCCCATGGCTAACAGGCCGGACGCCCGAGGACCCCTTAGTCCAGGACTCCCTCAACGGGGGTTGGAGCCGTCAGAGGAGAATATCTTCAGCAGCATTTCGACAGTCAAGCTTGATGGCCCACAAGTGTAGGGGATCTATCGTAGCTTTTCGATAAGTAAGAGTGTCGAACCCAACGAGGAGCATAAGGAAATGATAAGCAGTTTTCAGTAAGGTATTCTCTGCAAGCACTGAAATTATCGGTAACAGATAGTTTTGTGATAAGGTAATTTATAACGAGTAGCAAGTAATAAAAGTAAATAAGGTGCAGCAAGATGGCCCAATCCTTTTTATAGCAAAGGAAAAGCCTGGACAAACTCTTATATGAAGGAAATCGCTCCCGAGGACACATGGGAATTATCGTCAAGCTAGTTTTCATCACATTCATATGATTCGCGTCCGGTACTTTGATAATTTGATATGTGGGTGGACCGATGCTTGGGTACTTCCCTTACTTGTACAAGCATCCCACTTATGATTAACCCCTATTGCAAGCATCCACAGCTACAACAGAAGTATTAAGGTAAACCTAACCATAGCATGAAACATATGGATCCAAATCAGCCCCTTACGAAGCAACGCATAAACTAGGGTTTAAGCTTCTGTCACTCTAGCAACCCATCATCTACTTATTACTTCCCAATGCCTCCCTCTAGGCCCAAACAATGGTGAAGTGCCATGTAGTTGACGTTCACATGACACCACTAGAGGGATGACAACATACATCTCATCAAAATATCGAACGAATACCAAATTCACATGACTACTTATAGCAAGACTTCTCCCATGTCCTCAGGAATAAACGTAACTACTCACAAAGCATATTCATGTTCATAATCATAGGGGTATTTGAAAGCACAAGTGCTCCCTAGGTTGTTTTGGTAATTAATGTCAACATATCTCTTGTTGGACTAACACTTTTACCTAGTATGTTTCAGATAAGTTCAATAATGAAGTGGCATGGACTAGAGGATGTGCAACCCCTTCAAGATGCTAAGGACAAAAGGATTGGCTCAAGCTCCAAGCTCAAGACTCTACATTTTCTATTTTAGTGATCCAAGATCACATTGAGTCTATAGGAAAAGCCAATACTATCAAGGAGGGATGAGGTGTTGCTTAATGAGGCTCTTGCTCAAAGTGCTTAGTAATATGCTCCAAAGCCCTCAACTACTTTCTCACATCCACATATGACCTAAACCAAAAGTCAAACTCGGCCCCACCGATTCTTTCTATCCGGCGCCACCGAGTTTCGATGTCATAGCCACTGCCACAAACCCTAGGAAAATCGGTCTCACCGATAGGGATCTCGGTATCATCGAGATGGGGTTGCAATCTCTCTGTATGGATCTATTACCAAAATCGGTCTCACCGAGTTTGCGTAATCGGTCCTACCGAGATTGCAATGTAAACTCTCTGATTCCTTTTCATAACATTTTGGTCTCACCAAAATGAGCGAATCGGTCCCACCGAGTTTACCTGACCAACTCTCTGGTTAGCTTATTACCAAAATCGGTCTCACCGAGTTTGTGTAATCGGTCTCACCGAGATTACGTTATGACCTAACCCTAACCATATCGGTCCTACCGAGTTGCATGTCGGTCCCACCAGAAATCGTAACGGTCACTAGATTTGCTGAATCGATCCAACCGGGTTTATCAATTCGGTCCCACCGAGATTGGCAAGTTGTGTGTAACAGTTAGATTTTGTGTGGAGGCTATATATACCCCTCCACTTCCTCTTCATTCGTGGAGAGAGCCATCAGAACGAACCTACACTTCCAACATACATTTTCTGAGAGAGAACCACCTACACTTGTGTTGAGGCCAAGATATTCCATTCCTACCATATGAATCCTGATCTCTAGCCTTCCCCAAGTTGCTTTCCACTCAAATCTTCTTTCCACAAAATCCATATCCTATGAGAGAGAGTTGAGTGTTGGGGAGACTATCATTTGAAGCACAAGAGCAAGGAGTTCATCATCAACACACCATTTGTTACTTCTTGGAGAGTGGTGTCTCCTAGATTGGCTAGGTGTCACTTGGGAGCCTCCGACAAGATTGTGGAGTTGAACCAAGGAGTTTGTAAGGGCAAGGAGATCGCCTACTTCGTGAAGATCTACCGCTAGTGAGGCAAGTCCTTCGTGGGCGATGGCCATGATGGGATAGACAAGGTTGCTTCTTTGTGGACCCTTCGTGGGTGGAGCCCTCCGTGGACTCGCGCAGCCGTTACCCTTCGTGGGTTGAAGTCTCCATCAACATGTATGTACGATAGCACCACCTATCGGAACCTCGTCTCAAAAATTGTGTTTGCACACTCCAATGCCATCCTTTTACATTCTTGCAAGTTGCATGCTTTACTTTCTGCTGCTCATATACTCTTTGCATGCTTGCTTGATATGTATTGTGCTTGTTAAACTTGTGCCAAAACTCCACTTCAACTTAAAGAAGTTAAAAACTGCAACTTTTGGTACTTAGTGTCTAAACACCACCCCTCTGGACACCTCTTCTGGATCCTTTCAATTGGTATTAGAGCATTGGTCTCCATTGCTTTGGTTTAAACACCATTGGATGAAGATGGATGAGTCTACTTTCGGTAGTCTTAGACATAGAGTGCCTATACTTGATGGAGAGTATTTTCATGAGTAGAAAAATGAGATGCTTGTGATTTTCAATGAATATCACTTGAACAAGTATATTGCTAGCCCTTGTGCACCTCATGTTGATCCCATGCATCCTACCCTTGATGAGTCAATTGACATGATTCAAAATCTTAGAACTATTAATCTTATCACTAGAGGCTTTCCTAGAAACTTGATTGGATGTTTGCCTACTCTTAAGTGTGCCTACACCATATGGAAATTTCTTGAGGAACGCTTTCCAAATTATTCCTTGAAAAATCTAGATGAAATTCTCCATAAGTCTATTGCCTTGAGTAAGATGAATTCCAATGATCCTATGTTTGGTGATTGTCTATTTGAGCTTACTAACCTTATGCGTGCCAAAGGAGATGTTGGAATTATTAGTGATATTATTTCCGAAGCTATTAAAATTCATAAAGAAGATCATTGTCAAACTCACTCTAACGAATCACCCTTTCTAGGATTTGATCCACCACATGACGATGTTGAACATGGATACTATGATGAGGATGATGATAGTGATTTTGATCTTGATGATGCAATGAGACACTTTGGTCTTATGGCAAATCTTCGGGGATATATGGCAGGAGGAAAGGAATGGGTTCTTGATAGTGGATGTACCGATCACATGACCGGAGATAAAGACATGTTTCGTGAGCTTGCTGAAAATGATGGTCCTCGAAAGTATGTCACTTTCGGTGACAACTCAAAGGGTAAGGTGGTTGGCCTCGGTAAGGTGGCCATATCACATGATAGCTCCATACAAAATGCCATGCTCGTTGAATCTCTTGGCTACAATTTACTTTCAGTATCTGGACTTGCTGATTTCGGTTTCAATGTCCTATTTACTGAAGTAGATTGCCAAGTGTTTCATAGAGATAATCATAAAATAGTCTTTACCGGTATACGCAGAGGTGATCTTTACATTATTGATTTCACTAAAAAAATCTCAACCTAGAACTTGCTTAACTGCTAAATCCTCTAAAGGTTGGTTATCGCATAGACGATTAGGTCATGTTGGTATGCGAAACCTTGACAAGCTTATTAAAGGAAATCATATCCTTGGCATTAACGATGTCATATTTGATAAGGATAGACTTTGCAACGCTTGTCAAGGAGGTAAACAGGTTGGAGGAAGGCATCCCGTGAAGAACATCATGACCACAAGGACGCCACTCAAGCTACTTCACATGTATCTTTTTGGTCCTAACGCTTACAAAAGTCTTGGTGGAAATTCTTTTGGTCTAGTTATAGTTGATGATTTTTCAAGATTTACGTGGGTGTTCTTTCTCGATGATAAATCGCAGGTCCAAAAGATTTTCAGAAAACTTCGCTAGGAAGGCCCAAAATCAATTTGAAGTGAAAATCAAGAAGGTTCACAGCGACAACGAAACGGATTTCAAGAACGCAAATGTGGACACCTTTCTTGATGAAGAAGGGATTTCACATGAGTTCTCGGCTACGTACACACCTCAACAGAATGGAGTTGTTGAGAGGAAGAACCGGACACTCATCGAAATGGCGAGAACGATGCTTGATGAGTACAAGACGCCAAAGCACTTTTGGGCAGAAGCGGTTGAGACAGCTTGTCATGCAACAAATCGCTTGTATCTTCACAAGCTACTCGGCAAGACGGCATACGAGCTCCTCACTGGTAACAAACCACAAGTTGGATACTTTGGAGTATTCAGCTCAAAGTGCTACATTCTTGATAAGCATCGTCGTTCTAAATTTGCTCCTAAGTCTCATGAAGGTTTCCTACTTGGTTATGGCTCAAACTCTCACACATACCGTGTCTACAATAATTTCACCCGAAAGGTTGAAGAGACAATAGATGTGAAGTTTGATGAATCTAACGGCTCGCAAGTAGAGCAATTTCCAATTGATGTACGAGACAACGACCCTTCGGAAGCAATCCAGGACTTGACTATTGGCATGATTCGTCCAACGGAGGTGAAGGATAGTACCTCGTCCATCCAAGTGGAAGCTTCTACCTCACGACAAGGTGAGCCAAGAGTTGATACGGAAGCATCCACAAGTGGGCCACACCAAGATGAAGAAAACGAGGAAGTGCACCAAGATGAACGCCAACAACCTCCTTCTCCACCACGACAAGAGAACGACAATGTCAACAACGAAGAAGGCCAAGAAGAAGAACAAGATGAAGAAGATGCTCAACCAAGATCCAAGCAAAAGCTTTCACGAGTTCGAGCAAGAATTGCTAAAGAGCATCCCGTCGAGCAAATCTACAATGATATCCAAACCGGGAGAATCACTCACTCAAAAACTCGTTTAGCTAACTTTTGTGAACACTATTCATTCATCTCTAGCATTGAACCTATGAAGGTTGAAGAAGCTTTGGAAGATCCGGATTGGATAAATGCCATGCATGAAGAGCTACACAACTTTGAGAGAAATCAAGTTTGGACATTAGTTGAGAAGCCCGACAACAACCACAACATCATCAGTACCAAAATGGGTGTTTCGCAACAAGCAACATGAATATGGACAAGTAGTTCGCAACAAAGCACGTCTCATCGCCCAAGGCTACACTCAAGTCGAAGGTATGGACTATGGTGAGACATATGCCCCCGTTGCTAGACTTGAGTCCATTCGCATCTTACTGGCCTATGCTAATCATCATGATATCACCTTGTACCAAATGGACATTAAAAGTGCTTTTCTAAATGGTGAAATAGAGGAGGAAGTTTATGTTAAGCAACCTCCCGGATTTGTCAATCCTAAGAAACCTAATCATGTTTACAAACTTCACAAAGCTCTTTATGGTCTTAAACAAGCTCCTAGAGCATGGTATAAATGCTTGACCAAGTTCCTTATTGAAAAAGGCTTTGATATTGGAAAAATAGATTCTACTCTTTTTACTAAAAGGGTTAATGGAGAACTATTTGTGTGCCAAATTTATGTCGATGATATTATATTTGGATCAACTAACCCTTATTTTAGTGAAAAGTTTGGAAAGCTAATGTCGGAGAAGTTTGAGATGTCGAGGATGAGTGAACTCAAATTCTTTCTTGGTTTGCAAATCAAGAAAACTAAGGAAGGTACCTTTGTCTCTCAAATGAAGTACACCAAGGACTTATTCAAGAAGTTCAATATGCAAGAATGCAAAGGTATGACTACACCCATGCCTACCAGTGGACATCTTGATTTAACCAAAGATGGTGAACCGGTTGATCAAAAGGTTTATCGCTCTATGATTGGTTCATTGTTATAGCTATGTGCTTCATGTCCCGATATTATGCTAAGTGTGTGCATGTGTGCACGATATCAAGCCGCTCCTAAAGAATGTCATCTTAAGGCCGTGAAAAGGATAGTGAGATACTTAATCCATACACCAAATTTTGGCATTTGGTATGCAAAGAGGGCCTCCTTTAATCTTATTGGCTACTCCGACTTGGACTATGCCGGTGACAAGGTTGATAGAAAGTCCACTTTGGGTACTTGTCAATTTCTTGGTATATCTCTTATGTCTTGGTCTTCCAAGAAACAAAACTCAGTATCCTTATCCACCGCCGAAGCGGAATACATTGCCGCTGGATCATGTTGTGCTCAATTACTTTGGATGACCCAAACTCTTAAAGATTATGGGATATCTGTGAAACATGTTCCATTACTTTGTGACAATGAAAGTGCTATTAAGATTGCTCACAATCTTGTGCAACATTCTCAAACTAAGCATATTGAAGTTCGTCATCATTTCATTCGAGATCATGTTGCTAAAGGGGACATTAATCTTAAGCATGTTCGCACCGAAAAGCAGTTAGCTGATATATTCACAAAACCACTTGATGAGAAAGTGTTTTGCAGGTTAAGAGGTGAATTGAACAGCATTGATGCTTCAAACTTGGAGTAGGAACTCCATTTGATACATGCAAGGCATCTATGACTAATCCTTGATAGTTCTCTTATGTTGACTATCTTATGTCTTGGATATATTTGCACCTTGCATGTTATCTAACCCGTGTAGGTACTTGGATGAATCTAAATCTATGAGATTGCAACTCACTCACATCTTGAGCAATTTCTGTATCACTAAGTCTCTACACAATGGTGGATGAAGACAAGGAAGCACGCAACCATTCAAACATATCCTTTGACAAATTTTATGTTGAGTTTCATGATTGTCATTTTGGATACAAAAATGCTCTTCCTTGCAAAAACTAACCCATGTAGGTAGATGAACTCAAACTCCAAGTGGTGCTCCCAACTCTTGATGAGCTATATCAACCTTGAGCAACCCACACAAGTTCAACTACATGATCATGATCAACACCACCACCCAAGGTATGTTATTCCATCTTAGAGAAGCTTTACTCCAAGTCATGAGTCAAAGCAACTCGACAAGATGTGAATACATCAAAAAGCTTAAACGAAAAATGGTAACCCTATTTTGAGCTTAAACGATGAGTATGATCTATGATCAAGTGATCTCACTTGACTCCTAAGTCAATATACTCTAACATAGGTGACTTTGTCGCCGACCCGTTCTAGATGAAGTTCTCTTGTGTTCTTTTCTATGCTCTTGCATTTGTCTCATGCATATTTGTTTCCAACTTCATCTAGACTCCTTTTTAGTTTCTTCTCTTTTTTGCATTCCTTGCATCCAATTCATTGCAAATCTTTCAGTTAATTCCTTGCAAATCCTTGTGAGATCTTACTTGTCTAGTGAGCTGAGGTGACAAGTGTTTTCTCTGCGATGAACTCAATCTCACCAGTTTGATGGTTTCGGTCCAACCGAATCCTCTCAGTACAACCGAACCATACAACTCGGTGTCACCGATTTCACTACAGGAAAGACATCTTGCCACTAGTTTCTGCATTCTTTTTGATCCAGCTCCACTCAATGAATCTTGTCCTCGACCAGCATCCCATTCAACTTGCTGCTTTGATCTGTGACTCAAGGACCAAACCCAACATGACAAAAATCCAGAAGAACCCTTCTTGGAAATTGATGTCAAATGGGGAGAGAGAGATCACATCAAAGCTTAATCATATCTATAGGGGGCGAGAATACTCAAGGGAAGAAAGAGTAATCATCAAGGACCCCAGATGCTTGGTGTTCAAGAGGAGAGAAGTCACATGTCTTCAAGAGGGGAAAGACATGTTCATATTTGCTCATGTGCATTAGCTCTGTTTATTTCCTTTGAGCTCTGATTTTGCTTTGATTTTCTGTTCCCTATCTTCTCCCAGTATCCCATGCTAGATTCAGGGGGAGCAAGACATCCAAGGGAAGGAAATACTTGAATTTATTGCACATCTTTACCTTTGGGGACATGTCTATATCCAATGTGGTACTTAGTACTCAATCTACATGTCATCCCAGTCTTGGTACTCTTGTGGTTTCTTTTGTTTGCTCTGGCCAGTAGGTGTATCTGTGTTATCTAACCTTGTTTACGCAGGTTCATCCCATCCTAAGCCAACTCAAGACCACAAGGTAAGTATATGCATCACAGTCATGTGTATGAGAAATTCTTGCTGATGTACATACTGTTTGCAAGAAGGACTCATGAGCATGTAGGTGCATTTCTCATATTCACATCATTTGCTCTGATGCAAGATACATGTAACACATTGCTTACTCTGTCATGTTTATGCATTCACATGCTCCTATATTCCATATTCACATGATTGCATACATGTAGGGGGAGCCTATGCATGTTACATGTCTTTCCAAAGCTTTACTTACTATTCTCTATATCTTTATCTAAAGCTTTGATGTATGTTGTTATCAATTACCAAAAAGGGGGATATTGAAAGCACAAGTGCTCCCTAGGTGGTTTTGGTAATTAATGTCAACATATCTCTTGTTGGACTAACACTTTTACCTAGTATGTTTCAGATAAGTTCAACAATGAAGTGGCATGGACTAGAGGATGTGGAACCCCTTCAAGATGCTAAGGACAAAAGGATTTGCTCAAGCTCCAAGCTCAAGACTCTACATTTTCTATTTTAGTGATCCAAGATCAAATTGAGTCTATAGGAAAAGCCAATACTATCAAGGAGGGATGAGGTGTTGCTTAATGAGGCTCTTTCTCAAAGTGCTTAGTAATATGCTCCAAAGCCCTCAACTACTTTCTCACATCCACATATGACCTAAACCAAAAGTCAAACTCGGCCCCACCGATTCTTCCTATCCGGAGCCACCGAGTTCAGATGTCATAGCCACTGCCACAAACCCTAGGCAAATCGGTCTCACCAATAGGGATCTCGGTCTCACTGAGATGGGATTGCAATCTCTTTGTATGGATCTATTACCAAAATCAGTCTCACCGAGTTTGCGTAATCGGTCCTACCGAGATTGCAATGTAAACGAGTTGGCCCGCAGTGCGAAGCCGCCGAACACGAAGATCTGTCTGGGGAGGAAGGTTTCTCCTTGGACAGTGTCACTATTAACGATTGAAGGGGCCATCGAAGCTTTTGTTGACGGCACAGTGGAACTCTCAATGAAAGCACCAATGTTGGTGTCAAAACCGGCGGATCTTGGGTAGGGGGTCCCATACTATGCGTCTAAGGTCGATGGTAACAGGAGACAAGGAACACGATGTTTACCCAGGTTCGGGCCCTCTCTATGGAGGTAATACCCTACGTCCTGCTTGATTGATATTGATGAATACGAGTATTACAAGAGTTGATCTACCTCAAGATCGTAATGGCTAAACCCTAGAGGTCTAGCTTGTATGGCTATGGTAATGAGTCTCTCCCCCCTCCGGACTAAGTCCTCCGGTTTGTATAGACACCAGGAGGATCTAGGGTTACATAAGGTCGGTTACAAAGAAAGGAATCTACATAGTGGATCGCCAAGCTTGCCCTCCACGCCAAGGAGAGTCCCATCCGGACACGGGTGCAGTCTTCGGTCTTCGTATCTTCACAGCCCATCAGTCCGGCCCATGGCTAACAGGCCCGACGCCTGAGGACCCCTTAGTCCAGGACTCCCTCAACGGTGGCTGGAGCCGTCGGAGGAGAACAGCTTCAGCAGCGTTTCGACGGTCAAGCTTGATGGCCCACAAGTGTAGGGGATCTATCGTAGCTTTTCGATAAGTAAGAGTGTCGAACCCAACGAGGAGCAGAAGGAAATGATAAGCAGTTTTTCAGTAAGGTATTCTCTGCAAGCACTGAAATTGTCGGTAACAGATAGTTTTGTGATAAGGTAATTTGTAACGAGTAGCAAGTAATAAAAGTAAATAAGGTTCAGCAAGATGGCCCAATCCTTTTTGTAGCAAAGGACAAGCCTGGACAAACTCTTATATGAAGGAAATCGCTCCCGGGGACACATGGGCATTATCGTCAAGCTAGTTTTCATCACGTTCATATGATTCGCGTTCGGTACTTTGATAATTTGATATGTGGGTGGACCGGTGCTTGGGTACTTCCCTTACTTGTACAAGCATCCCCCTTATGATTAACCCCTGTATTGCAAGTATCCGCAACTACAATAGAAGTATTAAGGTAAACCTAACCATAGCATGAAACATATGGATCCAAATCATCCCCTTACGAAGCAACGCATAAACTAGGGTTTAAGCTTCTTTCACTCTAGCAACCCATCATCTACTTATTACTTCCCAATGCATCCCTCTAGGCCCAAACAATGGTGAAGTGTCATGTAGTCGACATTCACATGACACCACTAGAGGGATGACAACATACATCTCATCAAAATATCGAACGAATACCAAATTCACATGACTACTTATAGTAAGACTTCTCCCATGTCCTCAAGAACAAACATAACTACTCACAAAGCATATTCATGTTCATAATCAGAGGGGTATTTGAAAGCACAAGTGCTCCCTAGGTGGTTTTGGTAATTAATGTCAACATATCTCTTGTTGGACTAACACTTTTACCTAGTATGTTTCAGATAAGTTCAACAATGAAGTGGCATGGACTAGAGGATGTGGAACCCCTTCAAAATGCTAAGGACAAAAGGATTGGCTCAAGCTCCAAGCTCAAGACTCTACATTTTCTATTTTAGTGATCCAAGACCACATTGAGTCTATAGGAAAAGCCAATACTATCATTTAGTTATCCAATTCTATTTTAGTGTTGCTTAATGAGGCTCTTGCTCAAAGTTCTTAGTAATATGCTCCAAAGCCCTCAACTACTTTCTCACATCCACATATGACCTAAACCAAAAGTCAAACTTGGTCCCACAGATTCTTTCTATCCGGCGCCACCGAGTTCAGATGTCATAGCCACTGCCACAAAGCCTAGGAAAATCGGTCTCACCGATAGGGATCTCGGTCTCACCGAGATGGGATTGCAAATCTCTCTGTACGGATCTATTACCAAAATCGGTCTCACCGAGTTTGCTTAATCGGTCCTACCGAGATTGCAATAGAACTCTCTGGTTAGCTTATTACCAAAGTCGGTCTCACTAAGCTTGTGTAATCGGTCTCACCGAGATTACGTTATGCCCTAACCCTAACCATATCGGTCCTACCAAGTTGCGTGTCGGTCCCATCAAAAATCCAAACAGTCACTAGATTTTCTGAATCAGTCCAACCGAGTTTATCAATTCGGTCCCACCGAGATTGGCAAGTTGTGTGTAACGGTTAGATTTTATGTGGAGGCTATATATACCCCTCCACCTCCTCTTCATTCATGGAGAGAGCCATCAGAACGAACCTACACTTCCAACATACATTTTCTGAGAGAGAACCACCTACACTTGTGTTAAGGCCAAGATATTCCATTCCTACCATATGAATCTTGATCTCTAGCCTTCCCCAAGTTGCTTTCCACTCAAATCTTCTTTCCACAAAATCCATATCCTGTGAGAGAGAGTTGAGTGTTGGGGAGACTATCATTTGAAGCATGAGCAAGGAGTTCATCATCAACACACCATTTGTTACTTCTTGGAGAGTGGTGTCTCCTAGATTGGCTAGGTGTCACTTGGGAGCCTCCGACAAGATTGTGGAGTTGAACCAACGAGTTTTTAAGGGCAAGGAGATCACCTACTTCGTGAAGATCTACCGCTAGTGAGGCAAGTCCCTCGTGGGCGACGGCCATGGTGGGATAGACAAGGTTGCTTCTTCATGGACCCTTCATGGGTGGAGCCCTCCGTGGACTCGCGCAGCCGTTACCCTTCGTGGGTTGAAGTCTCCATCAACATGTATGTACGATAGCACCACCTATCGGAACCATGTCTCAAAAATCTCCATGTCTCCAAATTGTGTTTGCACACTCCAATCCCATCCTTTTACATTCTTGCAAGTTGCATGCTTTACTTTCTGCTGCTCATATACTCTTTGCATGCTTGCTTGATATGTATTGTGCTTGTTAAACTTGTGCCAAAACTCCACTTCAACTTAAAGAAATTAAAAACTGCAACTTTTGGTACTTAGTGTCTAATCACCCCCCCCCTCTAGACACCTCTTCTCGATCCTTTCAGTATTAATATGCATAATGGATCTGAACATATGATCTTCCACCAAGTAAACCAACTAGCATCAACTAAAAGGAGTAATCAACACTACTAGCAACCCACAGGTACCAATCTGAGGTTTGGATGCAAAGATTGGATACAAGAGATGAACTAGGGTTTGAGATGAGATGGTGCTGGTGAAGATGTTGATGGAGATCGACCCCCTCCCGATGAGAGGATCTTTGGTGATGACGATGGTGATGATTTCCCCCTCCCGAAGGGAACTTTCCCCTGCAGAACAGCTCCGCCGGAGCCCTAGATTGGTTCCGCCAAGGTTCCGCCTCATGGCGGCGGAGTTTCGTTCCGTGAGCTTGCTTATGATTTTTCCTCAGACGAAAGACTCCATATAGCAGAAGATGGGCATCAGAGGGCCACCAGGGGGCCCATGAGGCAGGGGGTGCGCCCAGGGGGGTAGGGCGCACCCCCACCCTCGTGGCCAGGGTGTGGCCCCCTCTGGAACTTTCTTTGCTCGGTATTTTTTATATATTCTGGAAATAACTTCCGTGAAGTTTCAGGACTTTTGGAGCTGTGCAGAATAGGTCTATAATATTTGCTACTTTTCCAGCCCAGAATCCCAGCTGTCGGCATTCTCCCTCTTCGTGTAAACCTTGTAAAATAAGAGAGAATAGTCACAAGTATTGTGACATAATGTGTAATAACATCCCATAATGTAATAAATATCTATATAAAAGCATGATGCAAAATGGACGTATCAACTCCCGCAAGCTTAGACCTCGCTTGTCCTCAAGCGAAAGCCAAAATCGAAAAATATGTCCACATGTTTAGAGATAGAGGTGTCGATAAAAATAAAATACGGACATGAGGGCATCATGATCATTCTTATAACAGCAACATATATATATATATATATATATAGTGATATGATCTCTTATGCTAAAGTAACAATTCAATCACAATTTCAAGTATGAATCATACACTTCACTGAAAACTAACAAACTCTAATATTAGTCATTGAGGCAATTGCAATTTATCATAACATAGGAAAGAGTCAATATAAGAGCTTTTCAGCAAGTCTACATACTCAACAGTGGCATAAGGCCATCCCAGTGGAGCGGGTTAACGGGCGGAGGGGCGTGGGCGCCCGTCGAACGGGGCACGGCGAGGCCGTGGCCGGCGATGCCCACTGGGGTGCGGTGGGGTGCCGGCTAGGGGAAGCGAGGCCGTGGGGTGCGGCGGGGCAAGCAGGCTGCGGTGTCGCAGCAGCGCCGCCGAGGCGGCGCGCGAGGGGAAGGCGACCAGGGCGGACTCGACGGGTCAGTACGGTGAGTGGCGCCGCGACACATGCGGGGGCAGCAGAGGACGATGGGGTGGACGAGGCCACGGCGAGCGGCAGCTGCTGCGAGGGAGTGCGCTGCGGCAGGCGGGCGGACGACGCAGGAGGCAAGGTGCGGGCGCGCAGCGGCGGAGCCGGGCAAGACCAGGAGAAGGGTGCGGGCCGCGGTGGCGAACGACACGGCTAGGGGCGGCGCAAGTGGCGTGAGGACGGCGGGCGAGGCCGCAGTGGCGACAATGGGCAGCCGGACGGCGCAGAGGCTAGCGGCGGGCGGCGGGTCGCAACGACGCGATGCGGCGGCCAAAGTCGAGCGTCAAACAAAACGAGCATAGCGGCTCGGTTCCGACGGGCTAGCGGGCTGGAGGACTCCTACGAGATGCCACGAGCGCATTGGCGTGCTCGGTCGAACTGGAGAAGCACGACAGCAGCGGCACAACGAGAAGTGGTGGCGCGAGCTTCGGCAATGGCGGCAACGGCGTGGGGAGCAGACTACGGATCGACGACGTATAAACAAAGGAAGGGAGAGGAGCGGGAGCTCACATTGCGGTACACGAAGGCCATCGGGGGCTTAGTAGCGTAGGGCGGTGGCTGGAGTCGAAGGTGATAGAGGCGACCCGAGGAAGACGATGACGGGGATCCAGAGAGCTTCAGGACAACTCGGCGAGGTGAGGGGTGGCCAGTGGCATGTGATGGACGGCGGTGGATGCGCTTGGGCGCCCGAGGGCAGAGGCAAGTCCAGAGGGGGAGGAGGAAGTGGATCTGGGAGAGGGCGCAGAGGGGGAAAGTGGAGCAGGGAGGCGAGGGATTCTGGGAGTGGGTGGAGGTAGGTGGGGGAGGACTTGAGGAGCCGGAGGGGACGCTCTTATCCTCACGCGGGGGCGTCGCCGGCAGGGTGGCTGGTCGGCGACGGGCGCATGTTGCCCCGCTGATAACCCACAAGTATAGGGGATCACAATAGTTTTCGAGGGTAGAGTATTCAACCCAAATTTATTGATTCTACACAAGGGGAGCCAAAGAATATTCTCAAGTATTATCAGCTGAGTTGTCAATTCAACCACACCTGGAAACTTAATATATGTAGCAAAGTGTTTAGTAGCAAAGTAATATGATAGTAGTGGTAACGGTAGCAAAAGTAACTGTAGCAGTTTTGATTTTATAGTGATTGTAACAGTAGCAACAGAAAAGTAAATAAGTGAAGATCAATATATGAAAAGCTCGTAGGCATTGGATCGGTGATGGATAATTATGTCGGATGTGATCAATCATGCAACAGTTATAACATAGGGTGACACAAAACTAGCTCCAGTTCATCAATGTAATGTAGGCATGTATTCCGAATATAGTCATACGTGCTTATGGAAAAGAACTTGCATGACATCTTTTGTCCTACCCTCCCGTGGCAGCGGGGTCCTATTGGAAACTAAGGGATATTAAGGCCTCCTTTTAATAGAGTACCGGACCAAAGCATTAACACATACTGAATAGATGAACTCCTCAAACTACGGTCATCACCGGTAAGTATCCCGATTATTATCACTTCGGGGTTAACGGATCATAACACATAATAGGTGACTATAGACTTGCAAGATATGATCAAGAACTCTCATATATTCATGAAAACATAATAGGTTCAGATCTGAAATCATGGCACTCGGGCCCTAGTGACAAGCATTAAGCATAGCAAAGTCATAGCAACATCAATCTCAGAACATAGTGGATACTAGGGATCAAACCCTAACAAAACTAACTCGACTACATGATAAATCTCATCCAACCCATCACCGTCCAACAAGCCTATGATGGAATTACTCACGCACGGCGGTGAGCATCATGAAATTGGTGATGGAGGAAGGTTGATGATGACGATGGCGACGGATTCCCCTCTCCGGAGCCCCGAACGGACTCCAGATCAGCCCTCCCGAGAGAGATTAGGGCTTGGCGGCGGCTCCATATGGTAAAATGCGATGAATCCTTCTCTCTAATTTTTTTCTCCCCGAAAGTGAATATATGGAGTCAAGATGGACGTCAGTGGAGCATCAGGGGGGCCCACGAGGCAGGGGCGCGCCCCCACCCTCGTTGATAGGGTGTGTGCCCCCTGACGTGGATTCTTCTTCCAGTATTTTTTTATATATTCCAAAAATAATCTTCGTTGATTTCCAGGTCATTCCGAGAACTTTTATTTCTGCACAAAAATAACACATGGCAATTCTACTGAAAACAGCGTCAGTCCGGGTTAGTTCCATTCAAATCATGCAAGTTAGAGTCCAAAACAAGGGCAGAAGTGTTTGGAAAAGTAGGTACAATGGAGATGTATCAACTCCCCCAAGCTTAAACCTTTGCTTGTCCTCAAGCAATTCAGTTGATAAACTGTAGCACCCGACCTTAGACGGTCAAGTCTTTGTGCTTCAGTGTCATCCCTGGATCAGTAATGCTGACACACACAATACTCGAATGGTTTTATAACAGAGTAGCAACCACACACTTATTACACTGATAGTCTCAAAGAGAGAACTTATTACAATAAATATGGCTTAAGGCCATCTAAGTAAGATAACAGCGGAAGGCTTGGAAGATAAAGTGAGTCCATCAACTCCAACGGCATAGCTGAGTGCACGACAAACGACCTAGCGCACCTTACTCTTCGTCTGAAAAGTCTGCAACATGATACGTTGCAGCCCGAAACGGGTCAGCACATGGAATATGCTGGCAATATAACACAGTAGGGCAATGAACAGATAAATGCTATCACTACATGCATATATGGCTGGTGGAGGCTCTATGGTTATAATGTTTTGCGAAAAGCCATTTTTTTCCTACAACAAAGGAATATGATTTATTTAACTATCATGGTGGTTGAAACATTGAGAAGGTTCCTCCAACTCAATCCCAATTGAAGTAATCATTATCAACCCAACAAATTAATTTAGGGTGATGAGATCAAATCAATAATTCAAGTACCAGATACTCAAGTTGTCCATAACCGCGGACCCGGCTAACCATGATTAGTTTGTACACTCTGCAGAGGTTTGCGCACTTTTCCCCACAAGACTCAATCTCCTCCGTTGAATTTCTCGCACTACATGGTGTTTGAGAAACGGATGACCGAGACACAGTCTCTCGGAAGCATTAACTCTAACCCTGGGTAGACAGTACCAACCCACATCCCCTACATCTGCTAGCCTACCACTGGAAGAGGTCATGCAACCTACGCAACTATGCTAGAGCTCATAATAGCTTGTGGCTGCACATGGAAGTTTCTAGCATGAATAATCTTATGATCCCTTTGAGCCTGGGTGGCGAACCGTAGGATGATCACACGGGTACTCCGGGATATCCTAGGACAACACTGGATTCTCCAGGTGCCCGCAACGGCGCAACCAATCCACCCAGATGTGTATTTAAGTAGCCACCTTAAGTAAACCATTAATTAATAATCTCACATCTGTCATGGATACTCTCAAACCCAAACCATGTCTACGAGCATAGCATGGCAATAAGCATAACGTAGAAGTAACTCCCAGGGTTTGATAATAAAAGGGTAATAGGTTCTACCTCATCATCTACTTCCCAAACCCACAAGTTAAGAGATCCTACTCATGCAATGTTTGAGGAGTTAAACTAATGCATAAAAACTGGGTAAGAGGGATATGATCAAAGTGTTACTTGCCTTGCTGACGATCCGCAAAACCTAGAGACTCATAGTAGCATGCTTCGCACTTTGGGAATTCTATCGCAAATAAACAATAGCATACATAAGCACCCAACTAAAAGCACGGATAAAACTCAAATAAGAAAATCTAACCAGAAACTTCAACTAAAGAACTCATGTTTGCAAAAAGAATCAAATCAAACGGAGAAACGGAACTCAAACTATGAAAGAAACAAGATCCGTTTACTAATCTAGACTAAAGTCAAATTTTATAATACCAAAATCTTGTTCAAGTTAGTTAAACAGAAAGAGGGCTTCGAGACGAAGATCTAGGCGCTTGTTTTACCTGATTTGGATAAATGAGCGAAAAAAGATAAACTAAAACGAAGATCAGGGCAGAAATCGCGATCGAAAATAATCGCGGAAAAACCCTGGAAAAAATGAGACAAACAAGCTAACGAACGAACGTTCGCAGTCTGCGGCTAACTGATGAATAGCACTTGTTAAAACAAACATACAGACGAACATGTAACACCCCGGATGTAACTTTCCCAATTTGTACTCCAACTCTTGCCGTTTCTGGCGTTAAGTTATTTTATTTCCTCGGGTTCGGGTTTTTGTCTCCGTGTGTTGTTGTCGTTGTCATGCATCTCATATCATGTCATCATGTGCATTGCATTTTCATACGTGTTCGTCTCATGCATTCGAGCATTTGCCCATTTGTCCGTTTTGCATTCCGGCGCTTCGTCCTCCTCCGGTGGTCATTTCTAGCTTTCTTTCGTGTGTGGGGATTAAACATTTCCTGATTGGACCGAGACTTGCCAAGCGGCCTTGGTTTACTACCGGTAGACCGCCTGTCAAGTTTCGTGCCATTTGGACTTCGTTTGATACTCCAACGGTTAACCGAGGGACCAAAAAGGCCTCATGTGTGTTGCAGCCCAACACCCCTCCAATTTGGCCCAAAACCCACCAAACTCTACTCCATGTCCTAGAGCGTTCGATCACGATCGCGTGGCCGAAAACCGCACCTCATTTGGACTCTCCTAGCTCCCTCTAGGCCTATATATACACCCCTCCGTTTTCGGATCTTCGTCCTCCCCGAAACCCTAAAACTGCTCCTCCTGCCGACGGACACGTCCGATTTGGGCCGGATGTGTCCGCCACCGCCCGCCGCTGCCACGTGGCGCCGCCCCGTTGGCTGCTCCCGCCGCCTCCACCGCCAGCCCGCCGCGGCCCGCGGCCGGCCCTCCCCGGCCCGCGCCGCCCGCGCCCTCGCGCCTCCCTCGTCCCCGCGCCCGGTGGCCGGCGCCGCCGCGCGCCATTGCCGGCCCCGCCGCACCGGCCGGCGACCACCGCCTCGCACTCGCCGCCCCGCCGCCAAGCTTGTCGCCGGGCAGCCCCGCGCCCCGCGGCCGCCGCCCCGCCTCCGTGAAGCTCCGCCGCCCCGCCTCCTCGTCGCCGGCGGCCTCTCCGGCGAGAGCTCCGGCCGCCGCGGCTCTTTTTCTTCCGGCGGTCCTCGAACAGCTACAGTGCAGCGCTGCGCCTCGGTTTCCGTGCAAACCCTAGATCCAGATCAGGAGGTTGATTTTTTCCAAAGTCCCCAGAATTTTTAGTCCAAGTTGCCCTGTTCGAGGCACCGTAACTTTGCATCCGTAGCTCCGATTTGGGCGTATAGCATATCAAAATGTTCATCCCAGAGAGTACATCATTTCATTCCATTGCATCATTTTCATTTGAGCTCATCTTGATGCCCGAAATGCTGTTAGAAGAGGGCTACTTGAGTTAATTGTCAGATCTTCTACTCCGTTTAGCACTTTTGTCATTTTTGCCATGATTATTGTGTGCATGCTATGCCCGTGAGTTCTTCATATGTTTTGTTAAGGGTTTTGTCATCTATCCAGAGGTGCAACCCATGTATTTTTAGGATGTGTGTGGTGACTTGTGCAAGCTTGCAAAGTGGTACACTTGCTAATTCTGTTTTCAGGGACTTAGAGATTTCACTAAGTCCTGGGATTGTTTAGTTCACGATGCCATATGTTCATGTTGTTTCCTAGCGATACGTGCCTCTTTTGAGGATGATCAGTAAGGGAGTTTTGTTAATCTTGTAGTGCTCTATCCATACATGTCTTTGTTTGCAATTATGGAGCACCCTAGCTTGAGTCAATCGAGCTCTACTTTTGCTTCATTGTGAATCTGGGCAGATCGTCAACTTGTTTGCGATTTTGCCGATGTTATTGTAGTTGATCCGTGCATGCTATGCCATTGTTCTTGCCATTTCTAGCTTGTATTTTGTGCCTTCTTTATGTGTGTATGCTTGTCTTGCCATGACTCGCACCATAGTGAGTGCATCGAGCTCATAAACATGCCTTCGTGAGTTATGTTTCAGCATGTCCCTGTTTTCACTGTCTGAAAACTGTGTTTTTGCTATGTTCGTGTGCTTGTTAGTATATTTTGTGATCCCTTTTGGCTCAAGGTCACTAAGGGACTTTTGTTAAGCTTGTTGAGTAGCTCCATGCCATGTCTTTCTTTGTCATGTTCAGGTCTTGTAGCATGTTGTTTTGTTGCTCCGAAGAGAGCTATATGATCTGAAATTCCAGACAAGTGTTAATTTCACTAAGTCTCAGAACTGTTTGCCATTTGCGTTTTTGCCATGCTTGTTTGGACCTCCTAATGGATGATTTGGCCATGGCTCAGTGCTAGACTTTTGTTAAGCATCTTTTGTGCATCCCTGCCATGTATTTGGTTGTCTTGTTTTGTTGCTATAGCATGTTCATTTCATTGCATTTAGATGCCTACTTGCTGTAAATCGCAGACCGGTGTCATTTTTGAATCACTTGCCTTTTCCAAACCGTAACTCCGATTCCGGCGTTCTTTATATCGTTTTCAAGCGATTTCATCTCATCTTTCCAGTGGCACCCTTGGAATTCCAAGTTGAGGCCAGGTTCATGCATTTCCTGTCATATCTTGCATTTTGCATCCCGCATCGCATCCCGCATAGCATATCATCTTTGCATCGTGTTGCTTGAGTTTGCACGTGGTTGATTGTATCCTTGTTGCTTGTTTGTCTTGTTTGGGTAGAGCCGGGAGACGAGTTCGCTAACGAGGAGCCCGTTGAGTTTGCTTTCGAGGATCCAGTC
Organism: Triticum aestivum; assembly: GCF_018294505.1. Taxonomy (NCBI): domain Eukaryota; kingdom Viridiplantae; phylum Streptophyta; class Magnoliopsida; order Poales; family Poaceae; genus Triticum; species Triticum aestivum. Next base: position 647,000,794 of record NC_057797.1, read on the forward strand.
AACTCTGACAACTATGCAGGCAAGATGATCATACCCTCGAAATCACTACTATTTTGCTATGCTAGTTTGCTCGCTCTTTTGCTATGCCATTGCTACGATGCCTACCACTTGCTTGCAAGCCTCCCAAATTGCCATGTCAAACCTCTAACCCACCTTTGTCCTAGCCAACCGTTGATTGGCTATGTTACCGCTTTTCTCAGCCCCTCTTATAGCGTTGCTAGTTGCAGGTGAAGATTGGAGGTCGTTCCTTATTGGAACATCTTTTATTTACTTGTTGGGATATCATTATATTACCATGTTATCTTAATGCACCTATATACTTGGTAAAGGGTGGAAGGCTCGGCCTCTCGCCTAGTGTTTTGTTCCACTCTTGCCGCCCTAGTTTCCGTCATATCGGTGTTATGATCCCGGTTTTTGCGTTCCTTACGCGGTTGGGTTATAATGGGAACCCCTTGATATTTCGCCTTGATTAATGCTTTTCCAGCAATGCCCAATATTGGTCTTACCATTTGCCACCTAGCCTTTTATTTCCCTTGGGTTCTGCAGACTCAAGGGTCATCTTATTTTAACCCCCCCCCCCCGGGCCAGTGCTCCTTTGAGTGTTGGTCCAAATTAGAGCCCCTTGCAGCGCCACCTCGGGGAAACCTGAGGGCTAGTTTTAGTTGTACGGATTGCTTATCTGAGTGTGCCCTGAGAAAGAGATATGTGCAGCTCCTATCGGGATTTGTCGGCACATTCGGGCGGTGTTGTTGGTCTTGTTTTAACCTGTCGAAGTGTCTTGAGTTACCGAGATACCGAGTCTGATCGGAACATCTTGGGAGGAGGTCTATTCCTTCGTTGATCGTGAGAGCTTGTCATGGGCTAAGTTGGGACTCCCCTGCAGGGATTGAACTTTCGAAAGCCGTGCCCGCGGTTATGGGCAGATGGGAATTTGTTAATGTCCGGTTGTAGATAACTTGAACCTTAATTAATTAAAATGAATCAACCGAGTGTGTTACCATGATGGCCTCTTCTCGGCGGAGTCCGGGAAGTGGACACGGTGTTGGAGTAATGTTTGCGCAGGTTGTTCTCTAGTTTCTCGCTCGTGCTTTGCCTCCTCTTCTCGCTCTCTTTTGCGAATAAGTTAGCCACCATATATGCTAGTCGCTTGCTGCAGCTCCACTTATATTTACCTTGCCACACCTACAAGCTTAAATAGTATTGATCGCGAGGGTGCGAGATTGCTGAGTCCTTGTGGCTCACAGATTACTATTACACCAGATGCAGGGCCTGATGATTCCGCTCCAGGAGACGCGTACGAGCTCAAGTGGGAGTTCGACGAAGACTCTCAATGATACTATGTTTCCTTTCCCGACGATCAGTAGTGGTGCCCAGTTGGGGGTGAATGGGACCGTTGTCGCATGTTGGGTTCTCTTTTATTTTGGCGTCGTAGTCGGGCCATGAGTGTTTGGTTGATGTAATGTTATTTATGTACTTGATTGACGTGGCGAGTGTAAGCCAACTATGTTATCTCCCCTTTCATTATTATATTACATGGGATGTTGTGAAGATTGCCTAACTTGCGACCTATGCCTTCAATGCGATTATGTCTCTAAGTCGTGCCTCGACACATGGGAGCTATAGTCGCATCGAGGGTGTTACAGAACGTCCGCTATTTAACTAAACTGGAAAAAAACCAAACCGAAACTAAGAAAACTAGATCTAGGGTTTCAAAAAAAACGATGGTTTTCCCGAGAAAACAGAGTCGGCGGCGGCGGCTACCTCGGCAACGGCGGGATCGGTGGTGGGAAACGGCGGCAGTGAGGCGACGGGGTGGCGGCGGCGGCTTCGTGCGGCGGTGGCGGTATGGAACGATGGCGGCGGCGCTAGGGATTGCGGGGGTGGGGCGGCTGGGCTGGCAGGGCGAGGCCTCGGCCTTTAAAGGGCCGGTCGGGGCGAGGTGTCCGGGACGGAAACGGCCTGTTAGGTCGGTTTACTTTTTTTTAAATAATCCTGATGTGGAAAAACCAATAAAAGAAATACTAAACAGAGTCCAAAAATTCTGAAATAATTTTTCACGGTTCTCTAATAATATTGCGAACAAAGTGAACATTTATTTGGGCCTCTAATGCAATTTTGAAAAATGCATATTTTTCCTAATTCAAATAAAATAGCAATAAAAGTCCAAATAAAATACTTATTTAATTTTAATATTTTTCCTCCAATATTTCTTTATTTGGATAAGTCATTTTATCCCCTGTCTTTTATTTTTCATATTAGAAATATTTGAAGAGAAAAATAATTAAAACCAAATGATCCTCTTTTCAAAATTTGAGAAAAACTCAAATATGAAAATAACGAAATTCCCAACTCTCTCAGTGGGTCCTTGAGTTGTTTAGAATTTCTAGGATAAACCAAAATGCAATAAAATATGATACAATGATGACCTATGTATAACATTCCAAATTGAAAATTTGGGATGTTACAAACCTACCCCCCCCCCCTTAAGATGAATCTTGTCCTCGAGATTCGGGTTGGCTAGAAAATAGGTGTGGGTGGTCCTTGCGTAGGTCTTCCTCTCGTTCCCAGGTGGCTTCATCCTTGGCATGGTGGCTCCACTGAACCTTACAAAATTTGATAACCTTGTTGTGTGTAACTCGGCTGGCAAACTCAAGATTCTTGACTGGTTTCTCCTCATAGGTTAGATCACTATTCAACTAAATTGCTTCCAAGGGCACTGTATCTCTCAGAGGAATATCTGCCATCTCAGCATGACACTTCTTCAACTAGGAAACATGAAACACATCATGAACTCCTGATAGTCCTTCGGGTAACTCCAACTTGTAGGCAACTTCTCCCTTACGTTCCAAAACTTGGTATGGTCCTACGAATCTTGGGGCTAACTTTCCCTTAACTCCAAAATGTTTAACTCCTCACAGGGGTGACACACGAAGATATGCTCTGTCTCCGATTTCGTAACTACCTCCTTGCATTTTAAGTCTGCATAACTTTTCTGCCTGGACTGAGCTACCTTCAGTCTATCAAGAATCAGCTTAACCTTCCCTTCTGACTCCTTGATCAAATCTGGTCCAAACAACTGGCGGTCTCCAACTTCATCCCACATCAACAGCGTCCTGCACCTTCTTCCATACAAAGCTTCGAAAGGTGCCATCTTCAAATTGGCCTGGTAGCTGTTGTTGTATGAGAACTCTGCGTATGGCAAGTTATCATCCCAACTAGATCCATAATCTAGCACACAAGCTCTCAACATGTCCTCCAGAATCTGATTGTCTCTCTCGGTCTGTCCATCTGTCTGCGGATGAAAAGATGTACTAAATTCTAGCCTGGTTCCCAAAGTCTGGTGCAGCTAGTGCCAAAACTTTGAAGTAAACTATGTTCCTCTATCTGATACAATAGCCCTCGGAACTCCATGCAGACATACGATCATGGTCATGTATATCTTGGCCAACTTCGCACGGGTATAGGTGGTTTTCATTGGGATAAAGTGAGCCACTTTGGTCAAGCGATCCACTACTACCCAGATAGAATCGTATCCCGATCGGGTCCTGGGTAATCCGGTGATAAAATCCATGCCAAGCTTATCCCACTTCCATTCGGGTATCAGTATCGGCTGTAGTAATCCTGCTGGCTTCTGATGTTCTGCCTTCACTCTCTGACATACATCACATACGGCTACATACTCGGCAATGTCCTTCTTCATAACCATCCACCATAAACACTCCTTCAAATCCAAATACATCTTGGTGTTTCCGGGGTGTATCGAGTATGGCGAGCCGTGAGCCTCCTGAAGTATCAACTTCCTGATTTCTGCATTATTTGGCACGTAAAAACGGTCCTCAAACCACAAGGTGTTGTGCTCATCCTCACGAAAACCTTTGGCCTTTCCTTTGCTCATCTTCTCCTTTATCTCAGCAATTTCCTTATCATCCTTTCAAGCTTCTCGAATTTTTCCCAATAATGTCGACTAAACATCCAATGCTGTAACAAAACCTCTAGGGACTATCTCCACACGTAGCTCCCTGAGATCTTCAGTTAACTCCGTTGGCAATCCTCCGCTTACGAGGGTATTGGCGTAACTCTTCCAGCTCAAAGCGTTTGCTATGACATTGGCCTTGCCTGGATGATAGTGCACCTTCATATCGAAATCCTTTATGAGCTCCAACCATCTCCTTTGCCTGAGATTCAACTCCTTCTATGTGAAAATGTACTTCAAACTCTTATGATCCGTGTACACATCACAATGGTTCCCAATAAGGAAATGTCTCCAGGTTTTGAGTGCATGCACTAAGGCTGCTAACTCCAAATCATGCGTGGCATAATTTAATTCATGCGGTCAAAGCTGTCGTGAGGCATACGAAACAACTCTTCTGTCTTGCATAAGTACACTTCCAAGTCCTAAGCGAGACGCGTCGCGATACACTTGGAAATCCTTATGTATATCTGGCAGAATCAACACTGGGGCTGTAGTCAAATGTTTCTTCAACTCCTGAAAGCTTGCCTCACATTCATCTGTCCATTTGAACTTAGTGTCCTTCTTCAATAGCTCTGTCATGGGCTTTGCAATCTTAGAGAAATTCTCAATGAATCTACGATAATATCCCGCGAGTCCTAGAAAACTGCGGATCTCTCCAACTAAGGTGGTGCCAACCACTCAGTGACTGACCGAACCTTAGTAGGGTCTACTACTATACCTTCTCATGATATAACATGTCCAAGGAATCCAACTTCCTTCAACCAAAACTCACATTTGCTAAACTTGGCGTATAACTGATATTCCCTGAGCTTCTCGAGAACTAAACGCAAATGCTCCTTATGCTCCTCTTCATTCTTTGAGTATACCAAAATGTCATCAATGAACACCACAACAAACTTATCCAAGATTTCCATGAACACCTTGTTCATCATACTCATGAAATAGGCAGGGGCGTTAGTCAATCCGAATGACATAACCGTGTACTCATACAGCCCGTACCTTGTGGTGAAAGTTGTCTTAGGTATATCCTGTTCTCGAATCTTCAGTTGGTGGTACCCTGATTATAAATCGATCTTGGAAAATACTTTAGCTCCCTGCAACTGGTCACACAAATAATTAATCATCGGCAGTGTGTACTTGTTCTTGATCGTCACTTCATTCAATGTGCGATAATCAACAACCATTCTTAGAGATTTATCCTTCTTCTCAACCAAGAGCATTGGGGCTCCCCATGGTGACGAACTTCGTCGAATGTAACCTTTCTCCAATAACTCCTTAATATGTTTCTTAATCTCTTCTAGATCATTTGCGGGCATCCGGTATGGTCTCTTTGATATTGGTCCGGTGCCTGGCAATAACTCTATCAAAAACTCAATGTCTCGATCCGGGGACATGCCTGGTAGTTCCTCTGGAAATACATCCGGGTAATCCTTCACTACCGGCAATTTTTCCTAAACAACTACCGTGAGGGAATTTACGTGAGTACTCTAAGGAGTATGCCTGGATACATACTTAATCCTTTGTCCCTCCGGTGTGGTGAGTAGAATTGACCTACTGGTGCAATGAATGTTTCCTCCATACTTCAATAGCCAATCCATACCGAGTATCACATCCAATCCTTGTGATTCCAAAATTATAAGGTCTGAGGGGAAAACATGGCTACCAATGGTTAAGGGTAACCGATCGCACCATCAGCTGACATATACTCTGCACCGGGTGAGCTCACTAGCAACGGTGTCCTAAGGGCTAGGGTGGGTGATACGTCTCCAATGTATCTATAATTTTTGATTGCTCCATGCTATATTATCTACTGTTTTGGACATTATTGGGCTTTATTATCCACTTTTATATTATTTTTGGGACTAGCCTATTAACCGGAGGCCCCCTGTTGCTCGACCAATGTACTCCTTCCTCCTATATATACCTACGTACCCCCAAACGATCAGATACGGAGCAAAAACCCTAATTCCACCGCCGTAACTTCCTGTATCCACGAGATCCCATCTCGGGGCCTGTTTTGGAGCTCCGCCAGAGGGGGCATCCATCACGGAGGGCTTCTACATCAACACCATAGCCTCTCTGATGAAGTGTGAGTAGTTTACCTCAGACCTTTGGGTCCATAGTTATTAGCTAGATGGTTTCTTCTCTCTTTTTGGATCTCAATATAATGTTCTCCCCCTCTCTTGTGGAGATCTATTCGACGTAATCTTCTTTTGTGGTGTGTTTGTTGGGACCGATGAATTGTGGGTTTATGATCAAGATTATCTATGAACAATATTTGAATCTTCTCTAAATTCTTTTATGTATGATTGGTTATCTTTGCAAGTCTCTTCGAATTATCACTTTGGTTTGGCCTACTAGATTGATCTTTCTTGCAATGGGAGAAGTGCTTAGCTTTGGGTTCAATCTTGCGGTGTCCTTTCCCAATGACAGTAGGGGCAGCAAGGCACGTATTGTATTGTTGCCATCGAGGATAACAAGATGGTTTTTTATCATATTGCATGAATTTATCCCTCTATATCATGTCATCTTGCTTAAGGCGTTACTCTATTTTCATGAACTTAACACTCTAGATGCATGCTGGATAGCGGTCGATGAGTGGAGTAATAGTAGTAGATGCAGGCAGGAGTCGGTCTACTTGTCTCGGACGTGACCCTATATACATGATCATACCTAGATATTCTCATAACTATGCTCAATTCTGTCAATTGCTCAACAGTAATTCATTCACCCACCGTAAAATACTTATGCTCTTGAGAGAAGCCACTAGTGAAACCTATGGCCCCCGGGTCTATCTTTATCATATTAATCTTCCAATACTTAGTTATTTCCTTTGCTTTTACTTTGCTTTTATTTTACTTTGCATCTTTATCACAAAAATACCAAAAAATATTATCTTATCATATCTATCAGATCTCACTCTCGTAAGTGACCGTGAAGGGATTGACAACCCCTTATCGCGTTGGTAACGAGGAGTTATTTGTTTTGTGCAGGTACTAGGGACACGCGCGCAACCTCCTACAGGATTGATACCTTGGTTCTCAAAAACTGAGGGAAATACTTACGCTACTTTGCTGCATCATCCTTTCCTCTTCAAGGAAATCCAATGCAGTGCTCAAGATGTAGCAAGAAGAATTTCTGGCGCTGTTGCCAGGGAGGTTCGTGCAAGTCAAGATTTGACTCCCGACAACGAGCCATTCCTGGCGCTGTTGCCGGGGAGTCTACGCAAGTCAACATACCAAGTACCCATCACAACCCTTATCTCCCGCATTACAATATTTGCCATTTGCCTCTCGTTTTCCTCTCCCCCACTTCACCCTTGTCATTTTATTCGCCCTCTCTCTCTATCCTCCCTCTCTTTCTCTATTTGCCTCTTTTTGCCTGCTCGCTCTTTGTTTGCTTGTGTGTTGGATTGCTTGCTTGTCATGATGGCTCAAGATAACACTAAATTGTGCGACTTAACCAATACCAACAACAATGATTTTATTAGCACTCCGATTTCTCCTCTTACCGATGTTGAATCTTGTGAAATTAATGCCGCTTTGCTGAATCTTGTGATGAAAGATCCGTTTTCCGGCCTTCCTAGTGAAGATGTCGCTACCCATCTAAATAGCTTCGTTGATTTGTGTGATATAAAAAATAAGAAAGATGTGGATAATGATATTGTTAAATTGAAGCTATTTCCTTTTTCGCTTAGAGATCGTGCTAAAGCTTGGTTTTCGTCTTTGCCTAAAAATAGTATTGATTCTTGGAACAAGTGCAAAGATGCTTTTATCTCTAAGTATTTTCCTCCCGCTAAGATCATATCCCTTAGAAACTGTATTATGAATTTTAAGCAACTTGATCATGAACATGTTGCACAATCTTGGGAGAGGATGAAATTAATGATACGTAATTACCCTACTCATGGTTTGAATTTGTGGATGATTATACAAAAAATTTATGCCGGATTGAATTTTGCTTCTAGAAATCTTTTAGATTCGGCCGCGGGAGGCACTTTTATGGAAATCACATTAGGAGAAGCTACTAAACTCCTAGATAATATTATGGTTAATTATTCTCAATGGCATACTCAAAGATCTACTAATAAAAAGGTGCATGTGATAGAAGAAATTAATGTTTTGAGTGGAAAGATGGATGAACTTATGAAATTATTTGCTAGTAAGAGTGTTTCTTCTGATCCTAATGATATGCCCTTGTCTACTTTGATTGAGAATAATAATGAATCTATGGATGTGAATTTTGTTGGTAGGAATAATTTTGGTAACAACGCGTATAGAGGAAACTTTAATCCTAGGCCTTATCCTAGTAATCCCTCTAATAATTATGCTAATTCCTACAACAATTCTTATGGAAATTATAATAAGATTCCCTCTGATTTTGAATCTAATATTAAATAATTTATTACTTCGCAAAAGAATTTCAATGCTTTGATTGAAGAAAAATTGCTTAAGATTGATGAGTTGGCTAGGAACGTTGATAGAATTTCTCTTGATGTTGATTCTTTAAAACTTAGATCTATTCCTCCTAAGCGTGATATCAATGAGTCTCTCAAAGCCATGAGAATTTCCATTGATGAGTGCAAAGAAAGAACCGCTAGGATGCGTGCTAATATGCCTTTATAAGAGCGTGTTCTTCTAGTTCCTATGAAAATAAAGATGAAGATCTAAAAGTTATTGATGTGTCCCCTATTAAATCTTTGTTTTGCAATATGAATCTTAATAATGATGGGACTGAATATGATCCACCTTTACCTAGACGGCGTTCCAAAAATTCGGAGTTTTTAGATCTTGATGCTAAATTTGATGAAAGTGGGATTGAAGAAATTAAAACCCTAGATGTTGCTAAACCCACTATTTTGGATTTCAAGGAATTTAATTATGAAAATTGCTCTTTGATTGATTGTATTTCCTTGTTGCAATCCGTGCTAAATTCTCCTCATGCTTATAGTCAAAATAAAGCGTTTACTAAACATATCGTTGATGCCTTGATGCAATCTTATGAAGAAAAACTTGAGTTGGAAGTTTCTATACCTAGAAAACTTTATGATGAGTGGGAACCAACTATTAAAATTAATATTAAAGATCATGAGTTCTATGCTTTATGTGATTTGGGTGCTAGTGTTTCCACGATTCCAAAGACTTTGTGTGATTTGTTAGGTTTCCGTGATTTTGATGATTGCTCTCTAAACTTGCACCTTGCAGATTACACTATTAAGAAACCTATGGGAAGAATTAATGATGTTCTTATTTTTTTCAAATAGGAATTATGTGCCCGTAGATTTTATCGTTCTTGACATAGATTGCAATCCTTCATGTCCTATTATTCTTGGTAGACCTTTCCTTAGAACGATTGGTGCAATTATTGATATGAAGGAAGGAAATATTAGATTCCAATTTCCGTTAAGTAAAGGGATGGAACACTTTCCTAGAAAGAAAATTAAATTACCTTATGAATCTATTATGAGAGCCACTTATGGATTGCCTGCCAAAGATGGCAATACTTAGATCTATCCTTGCTTTTTATGCCTAGCTACGGGCGTTAAACGATAGCGCTTGTTGGGAGGCAACCCAATTTTATTTTTATTCCTTGCTTTTTGCTCCTGTTTAGTAATAAATAATTTACCTAGCCTCTGGTTTGGTTGTGTTTTTTGTGTTTAATTAGTGTTTGTGCCAAGTAGAACCGTTGGGAAGACTTGGGGAAAGTCTTGATATCATGCTGTAAAAAACAGAAACTTTAGTGCTCACGAGAACTGCTGCCATTTTTATTTGGAAAGCGCTATGTAGTTAATTCTTTTTACAGATGATTAATAGATAAATTACTCACGTCCCGAAATTTGTGTAGAATTTTTGGGGTTCCAGATCTTGCGCTAGCTACAGATTACTACAGACTGTTCTGTTTTTTGACAGATTCTGTTTTTCGTGTGTTGTTTGCTTATTTTGATGAATCTATGGCTAGTAAAATAGTTTATAAACCATAGAGAAGTTGGAATACAGTAGGTTTAACACCAATATAAATAAAGAATGAGTTCATTACAGTACCTTGAATTGGTCTTTTGTTTTCTTTCTCTAACGAAGCTCACGGGATTTTCTACATTAAGTTTTGTGTTGTGAAGTTTTCAAGTTTTGGGTAAAGATTTGATGGATTATGGAGCAAGGAGTGGCAAGAGCCTAAGGTTGGGTATTCCCATGGCACCACCAAGATAATCTAAGGACACCTAAAAGCCAAAGCTTGGGGATGCCCCGGAAGTCATCCCCTCTTTCGTCTACTTCTATCGATAACTTTACTTGGAGCTATATTTTTATTCACCACATGATATGTGTTTTGCTTGGAGCGTCTTGTATGATTTGATTCTTTGATTGTTAGTTTACCACAATCATCCTTGATGTACACACCTTTTGAGAGAGCCATATATGATTTGGAATTTGTTAGAATACTCTATGTGCTTCACTTATATCATTTGAGTTATATAGTTTTGCTCTAGTACTTCACTTATATATTTTAGAGCACGGTGGTGGAATTGTTTTATAGAAACTATTGATCTCTCATGCTTCACTTAGATTATTTTGAGAGTCTTAAATAGCATGGTAATTTGCTTAAAAATCCTTATATGCTAGGTATACAAGATTAATAATAATATTCTCTTATGAGTGTGTTGAATGCTATGAGAAGTTTTATGCTTGATAATTATTTTGAGATATGAAGATGGTGATATTAAAGTTGTGCTAGTTGAGTAGTTGTGAATTTGATAAATACTTGTGTTAAAGTTTGTGATTCCCATAGCATGCACGTATGGTGAACCGTTATGTGATGAAGTCGGAGCATGATTTATTTATTGATTGTCTTCCTTATGAGTGGCGGTCGGGGACGAGCGACGGTCTTTTCCTACCAATCTATCCCCCTAGGAGCATGCGTGTAATACTTTGCTTTGATAACTTGTAGATTTTTGCAATAAGTGTATGAGTTCTTTATGACTAATGTTGAGTCCATGGATTATACGCACTTTTCTTCCTTCCACCATTGCTAGCCTCTCTAATACCGCGCACCTTTCGCCGGTATCATACACCCACCATATACCTTCCTCAAAACAGCCACCATACCTACCTATTATGGCATTTCCATAGCCATTCTGAGATATATTGCCATGCAACTTTCCACCGTTCCATTTATTATGACACACTCCATCATTGTCATATTGCTTTGCATGATCATGTAGTTGACATTGTATTTGTGGCAAAGCCACCGTTCATAATTCTTTCATACATGTCACTCATGAGTCATTGCATATCCCGGTACACCGCCGGAAGCATTCATATAGAGTCATATTTTGTTCTAAGTATCGAGTTGTAATTGTTGAGTTGTAAGAAAATAAAAGTGTGATGATCATCATTATTAGAGCATTGTCCCAAGTGACAAAAGGATGATGGAGACTATGATTCCCCCACAAGTCGGGATGAGACTCCAGACAAACAATAAAAAAAGAGAAAGAAAAGAGGCCATAAAAAAGAGAAAAGGCCCAAATAAAAAAATGAGAGAAAAGGAGAGAAGGGACAATGCTACTATCCTTTTACCACACTTGTGCTTCAAAGTAGCACCATGATCTTCATAGTAGAGAGTCTCTCATTTCGTCACTTTCATATACTAGTGGGAATTTTTTCATTATAGAACTTGGCTTGTATATTCCAATGATGGGCTTCCTCAAAATTCCCTAGGTCTTCATGAGCAAGCAAGTTGGGTGCACACCCACTTAGTTTATTTTCGAGCTTTCATATACTTATAGCTCTAGTGCATCCGTTGCATGGCAATCCCTACTCATGCACATTGATATCTATTGATGGGCATCTCCATAGCCCGTTGATACGCCTAGTTGACGTGAGACTATCTTCTCCCTTTTTGTCTTCTCCACAACCACCATTCTATTCCACCTATAGTGCTATATCCATGGCTCACGCTCATGTATTGCTTGAAGATTGAAAAAGTTTGAGAATGTCAAAAGTATGAAACAATTGCTTGGCTTTTCATCGGGGTTGTGCATGATTTAAATACTTTGTGTGGTGAAGATAGAGCATAGCCAGACTTTATGATTTTGTAGGGATAACTTTCTTTGGACATGTTATTTTGAGAAGACATGATTGCTTTGTTAGTATGCTTGAAGTATTATTATTTCTATGTCAATATGAACTTTTATCTTGAATCTTTCGGATCTGAATATTCATACCACAATTAAAAAGAATTACATTAAAATTATGCCAAGTGGCATTCCACATCAAAAATTCTGTTTTTATCATTCACCTACTCGAGGACGAGCGGGAATTAATCTTGGGGATGCTTGACACATCTCCAACGTATCTATAATTTTTGATTGCTCCATGCTATGTTATCTACTGTTTTGGACATTATTGGGCTTTATTATCCACTTTTATATTATTTTTGGAACTAACCTATTAACCGGAGGCCCAGCCCAGAATTGTTGTTTTTTGCCTATTTTAGGGTTTTGAAGAAAAGGAATATAAAACAAAGTCCAAACGGAATGAAACCTTCGGGAACGTGATTTTCTCACCGAACATGATCCAGGAGACTTGGACCCTACGTCAAGAAAAAAAGGAGGAGGCCACGAGGTAGGGGGCGTGCCTACCCCCCAAGCGTGCCCTCCACCCTCGTGGGCCCCCTATTGCTCCACCAACGTACTACTTCCTCCTATATATACCTACGTACCCCAAACGATCAGATACGGAGCAAAAACCCTAATTCCACCGCCGTAACTTCCTGTATCCACGAGATCCCATCTTGGGGCCTGTTCTGGAGCTTCACCGGAGGGGCATCCGTCACGGAGGGCTTCTACATCAACACCATAGCCTCTCCGATGAAGTGTGAGTAGTTTACCTCAGACCTTCGGGTCCATAGTTATTAGCTAGATGGATTGTTCTCTCTTTTTGGATCTCAATACAACGTTCTCCCCCTCTCTTGTGGAGATCTATTCGATATAATCTTCTTTTTGCAGTGTGTTTGTTGAGACCGATGAATTGTGGGTTTATGATATGTCTATCTATGAATAATATTTGAATCTTCTCTGAATTCTTTTATGTATGATTGGTTATCTTTGCAAGTCTCTTCGAATTATCAGTTTGGTTTGGGCTACTAGATTGATCTTTCTTGCAATGGGAGAAGTGCTTAGCTTTGGGTTCAATCTTGCGGTGTCCTTTCCTAGTGACAGTAGGGGTTGCAAGGCACATATTGTATTGTTGCCATCGAGGATAACAAGATGGGGTTTTCATCATATTGCATGAGTTTTATCCCTCTACATCATGTCATCTTGCTTAAGGTGTTACTCTGTTTTCATTAACTTAATACTCTAGATGCATGTTGGATAGCGGTCGATGAGTGGAGTAATAGTAGTAGATGCAGGCAGGAGTCGGTGCTACTTGTCTCGGACGTGATGCCTATATACATGATCATACCTAGATATTCTCATAACTATGCTCAATTTTGTCAATTGCTCAACAGTAATTTGTTCACCCACCGTAAAATACTTATGCTCTTGAGAGAATCCACTAGTGAAACCTATGGCCCCCGAGTCTATCTTCATCATATTAATCTTCCAATACTTAGTTATTTCCTTTGCTTTTATTTTACTTTGCATCTTTATCACAAAAATACCAAAAATATTATCTTATCATATCTATCAGATCTCACTCTCGTAAGTGCCCGTGAAGGGATTGACAACCCCTTATCGCGTTGGTTGTGAGGAGTTATTTGTTCTGTGAAGGTACTAGGGACGCGCACGCAACCTCCTACTGGATTGATACCTTGGTTCTCAAAAACTGAGGGAAATACTTATGCTACTTTGATGCATCATCCTTTCCTCTTCAAGGAAATCCAACGCAGTGCTCAAGAGGTAGCAGTGGGTAGCTTAAACTTGTCCACAAATCTCCTTGAAATGTATGAATGCGATGCACCAGTATCAAAAAGAACGAGAGGGGTAAATGAATTAACCAAAAACTTACCGATGACTGCATCTAGCTACTCTTCCACCTCCTCCATGTTCACGTGGTTCACTTGTCCCCTGTTGAAAGGGTTGGGCTTCTTCCCAGAGCTTCCATTGCCATTACCATTCTTTGCTTCAGAACATTCAGTGGCGTAATGTCCAGTCTTCCGCGCTTGAAACAAGTAATGTGACTTAGATCCTTCTGGGCGGGCGTTGCTGGGTTAGAGTGGTTCTGGCTGCTGCCTGCTCCATTCCCGTTTCCATTCTTGGAGCCACTATGGTTATGTGAACTTCCTCCATTGTGAGTGTCGCCTCCATGGTTATGGGTAAATCCTCCGAGTTCAGGGTGAAACGGGGTTTCTGCTGAGCTGCTGAATTGTATGTCCCTTGCCCATACTTCCTTTTGCGGCTCTCAATCTGTTGTTGCTTCCCTTCAATCATAAGAGCCTTGTCTACCAACTCCCAGTAGTTGTTGAATGTTGCCACATCAACTGCATGCTCATCTCATCATTCAGCCCTTCCATAAACTTCTCCTATTTCACGGCATCGGTGGCCACGTCATCTGGGGCATAATGGGCTAGCTTGCTGAACTCCTCCACATACTGCCCTACAGTACGGTTGCCCTGGCGTAAGTTGTGAAACTCATGCTTCTTCATGCTCATAGCTCCAGTCGAGACATGAGCAGTGCGGAATGCTTGCTGAAACTGCTCCCAAGTAACATTGGCTATGGGGAAAGTGGCTGTGTAATTCTCCCACCAAGCGGCTGCGGGTCCATCCAATTGGTGTGCGGCAAAACGCACCTTCTCAGCATCTGTGCAACCAGCAGTGGTTAACTCCCTTCCAATCCTATGTAGCCAGTCATCCGCAACTATGGGCTCGGTGCTACTGGAAAACACCGGTGGTTGTAACCTCAGAAAACGGGCTAAGTTATCAACTGGAGGTGGTGGCGGTGGGTTGTTGTTATTGTTGTTGTTGCCCTGATTCTGAACTAGCAACTGCATCAGTGTATTTTGCTGCTGGATCAACTGAGTGAGCTCCAGTGGGAAGGCAAATCCGGGGTCACGTCTCGGAGGCATCTGATGGGTTTAGAGGGGAGATATTCGAATAGAATGAGGTCTAATAAGAAAGCACTAACCATATGCACATGAGACAAACACAATCAATATGACTCCAAAAAAATCAATCAAGGGCATACAATCGATCTAACTATCGTTACAGTGCTCGGACTACTAATATATACATGGGGGAATACTACTAATAATATGGTAGTCTACTAGAAATTTTGATCGATAGAAGACTCCATGATATTTGCTCCAGCTTCGTCTTCATAATCGTCATCACTGGGGTCGGAGTCGGTGTCGTCGATGATGATGTAGTCCTTGGGGTGGTCATCATCTCCTCCTGGTGCAGGGTCTCCCATGAATACTCCTAGCTTCCTTGTTAGGTCGTCATTCTTCTCCACTAGTATGATGATTTCCTCCTCGTATCCTTCGTGTGTAGACTTGAGTTCCTCTTCTAGCTCCATGTTCCTAGTCATCAACTTCTTCAGATCTATCATGCTTGCGCACGTCTGATTCTCCTATCGACGAATGTGCTGGTTTAGCTCCTGGATGAAAGCTGCAACGAACATGTCCCTCCTGGTGCTGACTATCTCCCATTGCTCATCTCGGCGCCCACATATCTGATAGATGGTGCCCTTAATGTCCTTGTGATAAACTTCACCAATGCGTCCCATGGTGATGTGGGCTGCCATGCTCTTTCCTAGACTCCAGGTTGGTGCATCAAAGGAAAACTCTATGGGCTCCGTTACTGGCGTGAATGTCATTCCTAGAACTTGAACTCGAATCATGCAACGCTCCTCTTCTGGTAGTGTGGCACTGTAGGTCCCGGTGAAGCTTGGTATCCCAATGTTCAGGTACCTAGTGACTTCCTTCAAGTGTCGTCCAAAAGGAGTGTCTTCATCCGGCTGTGTAAACTTATTCCTCATGTCCACCATCCTATAGTGTAGAAAATGGAGAGGAGTCAGAAATGAGTAGAGAAGAGTGACCAAGGCGCGAGTCCTAACCGAAGACCGTGCGGCCTTTGCCGATCTCGAGAAGAGGTCCTGCAAGGCGCTGAAGACGCTTTACGAGCACGACCTAGAGAGGTTGCTGGCCACCGATGAGGACGGCCCCCCCCAGCTGCTTCCTCTCTTGGTGCAGGCGCTCGAGGAAGTCATTGACGGCGTTCGTCCTATGGCGGAGGCGGAGGCTCGCGTCCTGTCTTCAGCTGCATTGACTCGCGTCTTCAGCCACCTGCACCTTCTCGACCCCAATGCTTGCCTTGACGAGCTACTAGAGCCTGTGGCTGAGGACCAATACGAGGTTGCCGCCGCAGCTGTGCAAGGTCAGGTGGAGGCCTTGTTGGAGAAGATCCGCGGCTTTGTCTCCGCTCCTCTGTCCCGCGATGTCGGCGATCCTGCAGCTGGTGGTGAAGGCGAAGACAACATTGCTCATGAAGTGGCGCCTTCCGCAGGTGATGGCGGCGTCCAGGGGTGACTTGTGGCTACTCTCCTGTTTCATTCCTACAACATGCATTAGGCCTCGGGGAGGCGTTTAGACTTTTCATTTGGTATCGTGAGGACAACGTGTGAGGACAATATGTTTGTAATATTTGCTTCGAGATTTTGCGATTTCTTTCCTATTTGCTTTGCGTTCTGCGTCGGCAGAGCCCGGCCCCGCGCATACCTCGACCGCCATTGGGCCGACCGGAAACCAGGACAGACCAAGGAGTGAGGGGCTACGTGACCAGTTAGGCTCCTGAGTCACGATGCTCAGGAGTCCCCCTTGACGCGCAAACAGCTTATAGGGAGAGTTCGCGAGGATAGACTGATGTTCTACGTCGGCAAGGCCCGGCCCCGCGCATACCTCAACCGCCATTGGGCCGACCGGAGACTAGGACGGACCAAGGAGTGAGGGGCTACGTGACTAGTTAGGCTCCTGAGTCGCGATGCTCAGGAGTCCCCGTTAATGCGCAAACAATCTCCATACATGCCCTCGCCGAGGCCTCGGGAGGGGCGCGCGACGCCCAAGTCCGAGAGACCTGGTTGGGTGGCGTACGCTTGGGTGTGGCCCGAGTGCAGCCCCCGTGCCCAGCCCCCTCGCGCAGCTCTCCCGAAGGGAGGCGTTGCGGTGAGGCCGGACGTTGAGCTCCGGGCTCCCTGAGGTTGGTATGATCATGGGGCCGCCCTCAGTTGTTTATCACCAGCGCGGAGCATAGTGCTTCCGCTTGTGCACGGGCATAGCCGCTCCTCGGCAGTGTCGATGGCCAGCGCAGAGCATGGTGCTTGCACTTGTGCGTGGGATGGGGGGCCCCTCCGGGAGGAGCCCCCGGGGCATGTACAGCCCGCCCTGACACGTGGCTTGCACGGCAGGGCGGCGGGGTGTGTCTGGACACTCGTGAGCCAGCGCGGGACTCACGAGGCCCTACCTCGAGGCGGGTTGCGCCTGGTCTTGAGTCTTGGTGACTGTGTGTTCTTGCAAGGCGGTCAGGTGCAGGCACTCTACGTCCTCAGGTCCTGGCCCTCGAGCGATCTCAGCCGCTGCTGGTATGCCAGGTCGCGATGCCATGGTCAAGGCCAGGAGTGAGGGCTGGAGAGCCAGTAAGAGCTCCTGAGTTGCGATGCTCAGGAGCCCCCCTTTTAACGCGCAAGCGAATTGCACGGGGTGAATGTATCCGCGGTGGGCGGAAATCGAGCAGGCAATAACCGTAGGTAGGTTAAGCAGGGAAGGCAAATTAGCTCGGGTAAATGCAGGAAGATACATGCCACTGGGTCTGGCCCGAGCGGCTTGGGGATGATGCAGCCCGAGGGGTGTCCCCGGCAAGGTAAGCTAAAGACATGAGCAAATGGGATACATGCCATAGGGATGGACCCACACGGCCTGGGAATAATGCAGCCCAAGGGGCGCTCCCAGCTTAACGGGCTTGGAAGATGTCACCTGATTCTGTAGACGAAGCGGAGTTGGTGCAGCTAAAGGCGTGCGTCAAAGAAAGGACTCCTCATGAGCCACCGGAGCCCTGAGCCTCGAGAGGCTCTAGGGGCTCAGGAAGCTTCCCGAAGACCATCTCCATTTCCTCCAGGACGGCGTGATACCTGGCCTCTTGGGCCGCCAGGTCAGGCCGCATGGCGCGCTGGTAGGCCGACGCCACGCTCGGCAAGCCGAGGGGCATGCGAATGTAGCTGTGTGGTGGGCCCCTGCAACGGCCCACACGCGAAGGCCAGAAGCACTCCTGAGACGCGGCCTTGTTGAGCCCTGGGATGTCGATGCAGATGCGCAGCTCGGCACCCTCGCCTGGGTGGTGAGCTGCGCCTTGTGAGCGGCTGTCGCCGCGCATGGCTCTTGCGTCTTGCAGCTCCTGTGTGGTCTTGACGATGAACTCCTGAGTGGTGGGCACCCCTTGCCCTATGTTCTCCCAAGGAAAACGTGCCACGTAGCACGCCTCCAAGTGGTGCCCGAGCGCCTTCCTCGTGAGGCTTGCCAGGCCTGAGGCCCTCCAGAAGAGAGCCTCCGAGCCCTGCCCGAGGAGGGCGCCGAGCGCGCCTTCCTATGCGATGGAGAGAGGCGCCCCTGGGACGGATGCTGATCCTGACGAGGCTCCTGCCGCGACGCCATCCTCCTGAGGTTTCGTGCGGCGCAACTGCTTCTTCTTGGGGTGGCCTCTAGAGGGCCCTCACTTCTGCTGTCGGGGTCGTCGATTGCTGCAGCTTGGGAGGCGCGCTCGAGGGAGCAGACCGCATCCCTTTCTTCACACGGGACCGTGATGACCCTGCCGCTTCCAGGCATCTTGAGGACGTTGTAGCCGTGGTGGGTGACCGCCATGAACTTGGCCAGGGCCGGACACCCGAGGATGGCATTGTATGGCAGGCGGGTGTGCGCGACGTCGAAGTCGATGAGCTCGGTGCGGTAGTTGTTGCGTGTGCCGAAGGGGACACGCAGGTGGACCTGCCCTATCGGTGTGGTGGAGCCGTCGGTCACTCCTGAGAAAGGTTTGGTAGGCCGGAGCTGCTCATATGGCACTTGGAGGTTGTCGAAGGTGTCGACGGACAGGACGTTGAGCCCTGCACCGCCATCGATGAGGGTTTTGGTAACCTGCACATTGCTGATGACCGGGGAACACAACATCGGGAGGATGCCAGTGGTGGCCGCGCACTTGAGCTGATCTGCCGAGCTGAAAGTGATGGCACACTGGGACCACTTGAGCGGGCGCGCGGCCTCAAGCTTGGGGAGTGCCGCATTCACCTCGCGAGCGAACAGTTTGAAGATGCGCTGAGAGGCTGGGGCCTGGTCGCCGCCCAAGATGCAGGCGATTGCACGCGGCTCCTGGAAGCCCCCAGCCCCTCGTCCTGATGATGGTCGTCGTTCCTTCTAGGTGGTGGCAGTGGAGGAAGACCGGTGTTGCCTTGGGGGAGATCCTCACGAGGTTGGTCCCTCTAGGGCCCCTCGCGAGGATGGTCCTGCCAGCGGTCCTCACGAGGCCTGTCGTGCCATTCCTGGTGCGGGCCACAGTCGTCCCAGCGTCCGCCTCCTCGTCCTCCTCCATGGTCGTAGCCCCGGTCGTCACGCTCGGGGCGTCGGCCGTAGCGTCCCTCGCGTAGGGCTCGGAGCTCTCGGCGGTCATTGGTGTTGTGGGTGTTCAGGTTGTGGAAGGCACAGAACGGTCGACTATTCTTGGATGACTCAGGCTGATCTATGCCCCGTTTGGTGTCGGGCTCCGCAGCCAGCACTACCGCTTCCTTGCGCTTCATGTCCTTGGCCTTGGCTTTCTTCTCCTCTGTGCCTGCGGCTGGCAGCTCAAGGAGGGAAAGGCGCCCCTCCTCAACTCTTGCGCACTTGGTCGCCAGGTTGAACAGCTCCTGAGACGTGCAGAGCTCCTCGTGGATAGCGAGCTCTTCCTTCATCTTGACGTCACGGACGCTGAAGGAGAACGCGGAGATGATGGCTTCATCCGTGACCTTGGGGATCTTGAGGCGGGTGTTGTTGAAGCGCTGGATGTACTTCTGGAGGGTCTCCCCTGGTTGTTGCTTTATGCGGCGCAGGTCGGTCGCGGCCGGCGGGTGGTCGCGAGTGCCCTGGAAGTTGGCAATGAAGCGGTCACGCATCTCGTCCCAGGAGGAGATCGAGCCGTGCTGCAGGTTCAGGAGCCAGGTGTGGGCCCCATCCTTGAGATCCATGGGAAACCAGTTCACCATGACTTTCTCGTCGCCGTTGGCTGCTTCGATGCTCAGCTCATAGAGCTGCAGGAACTCCGCAGGGTCGGCGGTGCCATCGTAGCGAGGAGGCAAGTCCGGCTTGAACTTGCCTGGCCAGGCGACGCTGCGCAGCTCGAGGCTGAAGGCGCGGCAACGGCCGTGGTTACTGGGGCCCGCCTTGGAGATGGAGCTTGGTCTTGACGAGGTCTGCGCGGCGCCGCCGCGGGCGGCGCGCGGTCTTGACGGGGCGGCGCGGGAAGCGCGGGTGCAGCTCCTCGCAACCGTGGGATTTCTTGGCAGCTTCTCTCTTCGCGCGCGGGCACCGGGTGTGGCGGATCGCACCGGAGGGCCGCACGCCTTCATGCCAAGGCGCCGTCTTTGGGCTGGGGTGGTGGAGGTGCGCCTCGGGCCTCGTCGCCCGTGGCTGGCTGCGGGTGAGGCCGAGAGAGGGACGGCGCCGGGGAGCCCCCTGCGGCGCGGACGAGCTCGGCGACGCGTTCGAGCCACTCCTCATAGAGGTCGTCGACTGGGCGGTAGCACATGAGCTCGTTTGCGGCAAGGAGTGCGGCCCTCGCCTCCATGGGAGCGCGGTGTGCATGAGACGAAGAACCGGCTGGGGCCAACGATGGAGTGGCGGTGCGGCCGTCCTGCCGTACCGAAGGATGCAGCGAAGACGCTTGCTGCTCGTTCCCCACCGGGCCGGTCGCAGCGTTGGCGGTGGGAGATGGAGAACGACGAGGTGGCCCGACGCTCATCTCAAGCACGGCGAGCATCCGCCATGGAGATGATGGAGCGACGGAGCGACGAACTGACGGAAGGGAAGCTACGGTGCACCCCTACCTGGCACACCAAATGTCGGATGTGGGGTTCTGGCAAACCCTTAAGGTTCGAACATTGGGGTGCGCGCGAAGTCTTTTCCTCCCATCGATCTACGCCCTAGCTCACTAAGATCTAGCGGACGAACTCGATGAACTCGCAACACAAAAAGACACAAGATTTATACTGGTTTGGGCCACCGTTGTGGTGTAATACCCTACTCCAGTGTGGTGGTGGTGGATTGCCTCTCGGGCTGATGATGAACAATACAATGGGAAGAACAGCCTCCTGAGGGTGGGGTGTTCTTGTGCTTGGCTAACTTGTGTGGATGAGAGTGATCTAAGATGTCCTCTCTTCTCCCTTTTCTCTCCTCTTTTTCCCCCGGTGTTGGATAGCTCTACTTATATATGCCCTGGTCCTCTTCCCAAATATTGAGCGGGAAGGGAGCCAACAACGGCAGGCTAATTTGAAGGGGGACAGCTAGTACAAGCCATCCTGACAAAAGTGGTTTTCGCCTGCCAAAGGCTCTGGTGGTGACGCCGTCTTGGGCTCCACGATGACCTCCGTCTTACGGTCCTTCTGGTCATGGTCTTGTTGCACCGATATGGCAACCTTTGACTGATGCCTCGGTACTCCTCGCCTGCGCAGTCTCCTTAGCACCAAAGAGGAAACAAGGACGCTATGCGCACTGACGCCTGCCTGGCGCCAGCCTGGTGTCGATCGTCATGGCTCACGTCACAAGAGCTTTGTGAGGTTTGCCTCGCCTTGATATCTCCGCTCCTCGTGAGCCTGCCTGGCTAGGCCGCTCCAGAGGAGGTCTTGTGTCATCCGTCTCGCGAGGCTTGGCCCCTCGCGAGGGTCTTGGATGCCTTGTTGATGAAGATGGGCCGTACGGCCTGCTGGCTTAGCCACGCAGTGGGCCGCAGGCAGGCAAGCCTGGGGACCCCCGTTCCTAGGACGCCTACATTAGCCGCCTATGTCCAAGAAGACGGTGAATCGACAACCCATTGGGTGCGCCGGGTTTCGGAAATCTTGCATTCATCGAACCGCATTAATGCCGATACAGCAGTCTTAATGTTGGAGGGAAATTGCCGGTTCATGCCTTTGAAGCTGAAATTGGGACGGCTCAAGCGTCACTGTAATGACATGGGAACGCTTATGGCAGCTCTGGTTAAGTATGCCGACTTTGATAGTATCAAGGACCCGGAGTCTGATGATGAAAAGTCGGGGAAGGGAAAGAAGAGTGGCAGTAACAAGGGGCAGCAGTATAACCTGGCGGGTCATGGAAACAACGGTAAGCACAAAGCAGATAACAGTTTGGATTTTGTGGCTAACACCAACAGGCAGAATAATAATCAGCGTCGTAAGGGTAAACCGCCCCTGCGGAGTGGAGGATCAAGTGTCAATCTTGAGCGCCTATTAAACCAGCCTTGTCCAAGGCTTGGGATGCGAGAGAGACTAGCCACGCACCTTTGGAAGGATTGCTTTATTATGCGGGAGTTCAAAAACTTGGATCTTTTTCAATACGATCATGGGCCTCCCGGCGGTTCAGGAGGTGGTTCTCATGGGCCAGGTTATGGTGGAGGCAGTTCTGGTTCAGGATTTCAAGGCAACCAAAGCGGACATGGCAATCAAGGCAGTCAGGGCAACCAGGGTGGTTATAATCATCAGGGGAGTCAGCAGCAGCAGCAATCGGGTTACCAGAGTAATCCGAAGCAGTGAAATAGTGGGCAGTATCATGTCTTCACCACTAGCTTATGCAGGCACGATCAGAAGCTTCATAAAAGGGCAGTAAACTCCGTTGAACCGGCAGTGCCACGTTATCTGCGCTGGTCTGAACAACCCATTTTGTGGAGTCGAGAGGATCATCCACCCCGGGTTGATAACCTGGGTCATCTGGAATTGGTGGTGGCACCTCAGGTTGGGGGGTATAAGTTCACCAAGGTGCTCATGGATGGAGGGAGTAGCACAATATCCTTTATTATGAAACCTTCCGTCGCATGGGGTTGACGGATAAAAATCTTAAACCATCGAATACTATTTTGCATGGTGTGGTACCTGGTAAATCAGCATACCCAGTTGGTAAGATAGCTCTGGAGGTTGCTTTCGGAGATGATCATGATTCAAGATCAGAGACATTGACTTTTGAAGTGGTGAAAATCAAGAGCCCTTATCATGCCTTGTTTGGACGGCCGGCTTATGCTAAGTTCATGGCAAGGCCCTGTTATGTGTATCTGCAGCTCAAGATGCTGGGTCATAAGGGGACCATCATGGTACATGGGAGCCGTAAGATAGCTTTGGAATGTGAAGAGGGTGATGCGGCTTATGCTGAGTCGTTTTGTGCAACAGAGGAGTTGAAATTTTATAAGGACAATGTTGATTCGGTGGATATGACTTCTTTGAAAAAACCAACTATAGAGCATGATCCGGCATTGAAGTTTAAATCGGATGAGGAAACCAAGTTAGTTGATTTTGTTGGTGGTGATTCATCCAAGCAGTTTAGCTTCAGTGCTAATCTGGATCCAAAATAGGAAAGCGCGCTCATCGAGTTCATCCGTGAGAACCGGGACATCTTTGCATAGAAACATTCTGACATGCCAGGTGTACCGAGGGAACTCACAGAGCACACTCTTAATATTGATCCTAAGTTTAAATCGGTTAGGCAGTTTCTTCCCCGCTTCAATAAAGAAAGGCGTAAGGCTATTGGTGATGAGGTAGCCCGGCTCTTGGTAGTAGGGTTTATTGTGGAGGTTTTTCACCCTAAGTGGTTAGCTAACCCGGTGCTAGTGCTTAAGAAGAACGGCACTTGGCGGATGTGTATGGACTACATAGATTTGAACAAGGCTTGTCCAGCTGATCACTTTGCTCTCCCTCGTATTGATCAAATCATTGATGCTACAACGGGTTGTGAGAGTTTGAGCTTTCTGGATGCTTATTTTGGTTATCATCATATCAAAATGGCAGCTAAGGACCAGGAGAAGACAGTTTTTATAACTCCCTTTGGAGCCTTCTGCTATGTATCTATGCCTTTTGGGCTCAAGAGCGCCTAGGCGACTTACCAGCGCTGCGTGCAGAATTGTCTTCATAATCAGATTGGGCACAATGTGCATGCTTATGTGGATGATATTATGCTGAAGTCCAGAAAGGAGCAGACGTTGATAGCTGATTTGAAGGAAACTTTTGATAATCTCAGGGTCTATAAGATGATGCTTAATCCGGCCAAGTGTGTTTTTGGTGTTCCGGCAGGCAAGCTCTTGGGTTTTCTAGTGTCTAACAGGGGCATTGAAGCTAATCCAGAAAAGATCAAAGCTATTATGTCTCTGGCTAAACCGGCATGTATTAATGATGTTCAACGTCTAGTGGGTCATATTGCAGCATTGAGCCAGTTTATCAGCCGATTAGGAGAGGAGGCTATCCCTCTATATCAGATGATGAAAAAGACAGGTAATTTTGTCTGGAGTGATGCTACTAATGCGGCGTTTGAGGAATTGAAAAAGCAGTTAGCTGAGCCACCTATCCTTGCTGCTCCGGTCGATAAAGAGCCATTGTTGTTATATGTGGCTGCTAATGCCCGGGCTGTTAGTGTGGCCATTGTGGTGGAGCGCAAGAAAGATGGGAAGGAGTATCCGGTTCAACGGTCGGTTTATTATATCAGTGAGGTACTTATTGAGTCTAAGCAGAGGTACCCACATTGGCTGAAGCTGGTGTATGGAGTTTTTATGGCAAGCTAGAAGCTCAAGCAGTATTTTCAAGGTCATCCCATCACGGTGATCAGTTCTGCCCCTTTGGGAGATATAATCCAGAACAGGGAGGCAACCGGCCGATTTACCAAGTGGGCTATTGAGCTTGGACCTCACGGGTTAAAATATGTGCCTCGTACGGCAATCAAGTCCCAAGTGCTTGTGGATTTCATGAATGACTGGACAGAGTTACAGGCACCAGAAGAAAAGCCGGATCATACTTATTGGACTACTCATTTTGATGGGTCCAGGCAATTGGAGGGCTTGGGGGCTGGAGTCATGTTAACTTCCCCACGAGGTGATAAGTTTTGTTATGTTCTCCGTTTAATGTTCCCTTGCACTAACAATGCAGTTGAATATGAGGCTTTACTCCATGGTCTTCGAATGGCTAAGGAGATGAATCTAAGCCAGGTTAAGTGCTTTGGTGACTCAGACCTGGTGGCTCAGCAAGTATCTAGTACATGGGATTCCAAGGACCCACTCATGGCAGCGTATCGTCAAGAAGTAGATATTGTTGCAGGTCACTTCAAGGGTTATCAGGTTGACCATGTGGACCGGCGTAAGAACGAAGCGATGGACGCTTTAAGCCGTTTGGGTTCCCAACGTAAACCGGTTCCATACAATGTTTTTCTGGATGTTTTGCATAACCCGTCGGTCAAGCTACCTACAGAGGAGGATTTGGCTGTTCCTGGCCCGGAGGCTCAGTTAGTGGCTGCTCTTCATGTTATCCCGGATTGGACGGTCCTGTAGTTGGCGTATATGAACCGGGACGAGTTACCGGAGGATGAAACTTTGGCCAGGCAGATAATTCGGCGATCCAAGTCAATGACCATTATCAATGGGAATTGCATCATTGCAGTGTAACAGGGGCGTTTCAGCATTGTGTGTCTCCTAAAGAAGGCGATGAGATTTTGTGTGAGATCCACGAAGGAGATTGTGGTCACCACGCCGGTTCAAAGTCCCTGGTAGCTAAGGCCTTTCGTCATGGTTTCCATTGGCTGACGGCTCATGCTGATGTTGAGGATTTGGTAAAAAGGTGTGATGGTTGTCAGAAGTTTTCACGTCGAGCTCATGTTCCGGCTCAGGAATTGAGGATGATTCCAATGACTTGGCTGTTTGCAACTTGGGGGCTGGATATGGTTGGGCCTTTTAAGAGGTCCAAGGATAAGAAGACACACCTTCTGGTGGCGGTTGATAAATTCACTAAGTGGATGGAGGCAGAGCCAGTTTGTAAGTGTGATGCAGCCACGGTGGTTCAATTCATCAAAAAGGTGACTTTCTGGTTTGGTTTTCCACACAACATTATAACTAATAATGGCACTAATCTGTCCAAGGGTGCCATGAAAGAATTTTGTCAACGTGAGCACATCTGGCTTGACGTGTTATCAGTGGCTCACCCACAATCTAATGGTCAAGCGGAGAGAGTCAATCAAGAGATCCTAAGAGGCATCAAGCCCCAGCTTATGGTTCCTTTACAGCGGACGCCGGGTTGTTGGGTGGAGGAGTTACCTTCTGTGTTATGGAGCATCAATACTACGCCCAACAGGTCTACGGGTTATAAACCTTTCTTCATGGTTTACGGAGCAGAGGCGGTCCTCCCTAGTGAAATCCTTCATGACTCACCCCATGTGGCGGCTTATGTTGAAGCTGACAATGAGAAGGCACGTCAGGAAGCACTTGACCTTTTAGATGAGGAGCGTGATATTGCAGTGGCGCGTTCGGCGATTTATCAGCAAGATCTGCATCATTATCACAGTTGTCGGGTTAAAACCAGAACATTTCAAGAAGGGGATCTGGTGCTCCGGCTCATCCAGCATTAGACTGATATGCACAAGTTATCCCCGCCTTGGGAAGGACCCTTCACGGTCAGCAAGAATCTGCACAACGGGTCATACTACCTTCTCAATGTTCGAGAGCACAAAGACTCACGTAAATTGGAGGAGGAGACCCACCGGCGTGGAATATAGCTCATCTTCGGCCTTACTACACATGAGCCATAGGCTCCTCTTATTTACATATTATTTATAATGTATATATTATGATGATTAATATAATAAACCGACATCCCTGCTAAAGCGGGGCCTCTGCTGTTATTCTTTGAAAGGTTTTAGGTTACATGGGGGATCCTCTTTATAAAGCGGAGATCTAATTACCCATTGATCCGGCTCATAAGCCACACATAAAAAAACACTTGGGGGCTTGCCACCCAAGGTCAAAAGGAGCCAAAGAGAGTCTGTTGCAAAGCACAACTCAAACATAGGCACCCATTGAGCACAGCTCAAAATATTACTAGGGGCTCTTTGCTTCTACAAGAACAAAGAGTCTATAACCTTGTAATAGGCTATAAAAGCCATGCTTAGAAGCCAAGTGAGGGAGTCCTGGATTAGGGGGTGTCCGGATAGCCGGACTATACCTTCGGTCGGACTCTTGGACTATGAAGATACAAGATTGAAGACTTCGTCCCGTGTCCGGAAGGGACTTTCCTTGGCGTGGAAGGCAAGCTTGGCGATACGGATATGTAGATCTTCTACCATTGTAACCGACTCTGCGTAACCCTAGCCCTCTCCGATGTCTATATAAACCGGAGAGTTTTAGTCCGTAGGACAAACAACAATCATACCATAGGCTAGCTTCTAGGGTTTAGCCTCTCTGATCTCGTGGTAGATCTACTCTTGTACTACCAATATCATCAATATTAATCAAGCAGGACGTAGGGTTTTACCTCCATCAAGAGGGCCCGAACCTGGGTAAAACATCGTGTCCCCTGTCTCCTGTTACCATCTAACCTAGACGCACAGTTCGGGACCCCCTACCCAAGATCCGCCGGTTTTGACACCGACATTGGTGCTTTCATTGAGAGTTCCTCTGTGTCGTAACTTTTAGGCCCGATGGCTTCTCCGATCATCAACGGCGATGCGATCCAGGGTGAGACTTTTCTCCCCGGACAGATCTTCGTATTCGGCGGCTTTGCACTGCGGGTCAATTCGCTTCATCATCTGGAGCAGATCCAAAGCTACGCCCCTGGCCATCAGGTCAGATTTGGAAGTTTGAACTACACGACCGACATCCGCGGAGACTTGATCTTCGACAGATTCGAGCCACACCCGAGCGCACCACACTGTCACGATGGGCATGATTTAGCTCTGCCGCCGAACAATGCCCTGGAGGCCGCACCTGTGTCCGCTCCGACCCCTAGCTCGGAGTCGATCACACCAACCGGGGATGGGTGGTTAGACACCGCCTCGGGGGCTGCAATCTCTACGGCGATCGAGCCGAACACCAGCCCTATTCTCTGCGAAGCCCGTGACTCCAAGGAGCCGGACTCCTCTCCAGACTCCGAGCCCTCCGCGCCCCGACCGATCGAACCCGATTGGACGCCGATCATGGAGTTCACCGCCGCGGACATCTTTCAGCACTCGCCCTTTGGCGATATTCTAAATTCACTAAAGTCTCTCTCTTTTTCAGGAGAGCCCTGGCCGGACAATGGTCAGCAAGGTTGGGATGCGGATGATGAAGAAATTCAAAGCCCACCCACCACCCACTTCATAGCCACTATCGATGATTTAACCGACATGCTCGACTTCGACTCCGAAGACATCGACGGTATGGATGCCGATGCAGGAGACGATCAAGAACCAGCCCCTATAGGGCACTGGAAAGCCACCTCGTCGTATGATATATACATGGTGGACACCCCAAAAGAAGGCAATGGCGATGGAACAGCGGAGGATGACCCCTCCAAGAAGATGCCTAAGCGCCGGCGTTAGCGGCGCTGCTCTAAATCCCGCCAAAACAAAAATGGTGATTCCGTCACGGGGGATAATAACACCCCGGACAGTGCCGAAGACAACCACCTCCAGCAAGATTTAGCACAGGAGGATAGAGAAGCCAGCCCTCATGAGCGAGCGGCAGACAGAGAGGTCGAGGACGATAATTATATGCCTCCCTCCGAAGACGAGGCAAGCCTCGACGACGACGAATTTGTCGTGCCGGAGGATCCCATCGAACAAGAGCGTTTCAAACGCAGGCTTATGGCCACGGCGAGCAGCCTCAAGAAAAAACAGCAATAGCTTAGAGCTGATCAAGATTTGCTGGCCGACAGATGGACTGAAGTTCTTGCGGCCGAAGAGTATGAACTCGAACGCCCCTCCAAGAGCTACCCAAAGCGCAGGTTGCTACCCCAATTAGAGGAGGAAGCACTTAAACCTACATCACCAATGCATGATGCGGCTGACCGACCACCCCGTGGCCGCGACAGAGAGGCTTCTCGGCCCTCCACTCAAGCCGCACCCCGGCACCGCTCAAAAACCACCAAGGCATGGGAAAATGCACCGGACCTGCGAGATATATTGGAGGACAAGGCAAGACAAACAAGATCGAACTATGGATCACGTGGGCACCCCACGGCATGAGACGGTACTCGTCATGCCGGATACAGTAAATTCGGCCGGGCCGAACACAGTAGACAAAGCTCGTTTGAGCTGCGTCGTGATGTAGCCCAATACAGAGGCGCCACACACCCACTATGCTTCATAGATGAAGTAATGGACCATCAAATCCCCGAGGGTTTCAAACCCATGAACATCGAATCATACGATGGCACAACAGATCCTGCGGTATGGATCGAGGACTATCTCCTTCATATCCACATGGCCCGCGGTGATGACCTATACGCCATCAAATACCTCTCACTCAAGCTTAAAGGACCAGCCCAGCATTGGCTTAACAGCTTGCCAGTAGAATCAATTGGTTGTTGGGAGGACCTGGAAGCCGCATTCCTCGACAATTTCCAGGGCACTTATGTGCGACCACCAGACGCCGATGACCTAAGCCACATAATTCAGCAGCCAGAGGAATCGGCCAGACAATTCTGGACAAGGTTCCTAACCAAGAAAAATCAAATCGTCGACTATCCGGACGCAGAGGCCCTAGCAACCTTCAAGCATAACATCCGCGACGAGTGGCTTGCACGGCACCTAGGACAGGAAAAGCCGAAATCTATGGCAGCCCTCACGACACTTATGACTCGCTTTTGCGCGGGAGAAGATAGCTGGCTAGCTCACAGCAATAACATGACCAAGAGCCCTGGTAATTCGGATACCAAGGACAGCAGTGGCAGGTCACGTCGCAACAAGCAAAAGCGCCGCATTACCAGCGACAATGCTGAGGATACGACAGTTAATGCCGGATTCAGAGGCTCTAAACCTGGTCAGCGGAAAAAGCCATTCAAAAGAAATACTCCGGGCCCATCCAGTTTGGACCGAATACTCGACCGCTCATGCCAGATACATGGCACCCCCGAAAAACCAGCTAATCACACCAACAGGGATTGTTGGGTGTTCAAGCAGGCAGGCAAGTTAAATGCCGAAAGTAGAGACAAGGGGCTGCATAGCGATGACGAGGAGGAGCCCCGGCCGCCGAACAAAAGTGGACAGAAAGGTTTTCCCGCACAAGTGCGGACGGTGAACATGATATATGCAACCCACGTCCCCAAGAGGGAGTGGAAGCGTGTGCTAAGGGACGTATACGCGATGGAGCCAGTCGCCCCAAAGTTCAACCCATGGTCTTCCTGCCCGATCACTTTTGATCGAAGGGACCACCCCACAAGCATCCGTCATGGTGGATTCGCCGCATTGGTTCTAGACCCAATTATTGACGGATTTCATGTCACTAGAATCCTTATGGACGGCGGCAGCAGCCTGAACCTGCTTTATTAGGATACAGTGCGGAAAATGGGCATCGATCCCTCGAGGATTAAACCCACCAGAACGACCTTTAAAGGCGTCATACCAGGTGTAGAAGCCAACTGTACAGGCTCAGTTACACTCGAAGTGGTCTTCGGATCTCCGGATAATTTCCGAAGCGAGGAGTTAATCTTCGACATAGTCCCGTTCCGCAATGGCTATCACACACTGCTCGGGCGAACCGCATTTGCCAAGTTCAATGCGGTGCCGCACTACGCATACCTCAAGCTCAAGATGCCAGGCCCTCGAGGCGTCATCACGGTCAATGGAAATACCGAACGCTCTCTCCGAACGGAGAAGCACACGGCGGCTATCGCAGCGGAAGTACAAAGCAGCCTCTCAAGGCAATTCTCCAGTCCGGCCATTAAACGTCCGGACACCGTCAAGCGCGCCCCGAGTAACCTACACCAAGACCGCCCGGCACGTTCAGAGCAAGCGTAACAATGCGGCCCCAACCCCAGCCCTCGCGAACTTGCGAAACCAGTGCTGTGCGTACATAACTACGCTCTGGAAATACCATGGGCACAGGGGGAGGGGCACCATCATGGCACGCCCGAAACGCGGCTTAAACCGCACTAGGGGCTGCCGATTTCTTAATTTTCTCTTATTTTCAGGACTCCATTCTTCGGAAGGCTTGTCCGGCAGTACAATTGCCGCACAAACGATACAACCAGGGAAGCAGAAAGCTACGCCGCACTACGGAACTCTAAGGTGGTCTCTATAACGAGCAGTATACCTGTTTCGCATAACATTCCGCAGCTCGCCCCTGGAAAGGACATATTTGATAGTCCCATCTTTTGCTTATCGCACTATTTGTATCGTTCTGCTTTGATCGCAGCTTTTTTAAATAAACAATACATAGCTTCTGTCTATTATTGCATTACCTCTTTTTTACGAATATATGTTCATTAATGACATGTTGCACCCGTACACTTTGGTACGGCCAATACGCCAGGCGCTTAAGTACCCCACAACATGGTGTGAGAAGTCCGAACACTTTCACAAGTGCGGCACCCCGAACTTATAGCATTATATGCATCGGCTCTGAATCATGTCGTGGGTCAATAGTTGGGTTTGCCCGGCTCCTATGTTTTGGTACCTTACGTTCCGTTATATCGGCTAAGGTAGCACTAGGAGAACTACTGCGATTGTGCCCCAGTTGAGCTGGGCTAAGCACCTCAGTACAGAAAGCTAAAACTGACTGTCATGATGAGGCGAGAGCTGGTCGCTGTTCGAGAGGTTTTCGAGTCCCTAAATACTTATGCCGCTTAGAGCGAGGAGTCGGCTTTGTCCGGCCTAGGCGTGGATACCACCACGAACTCGGTCTTCCGAACACTAGGGGCTTCACTGAAATTTAAAATTATAGAATTCTATGGCTAAGTGAGAGTGTTCAAGCATTATAGTCCGATTGCCTTGTTCGTTGTGTTGAGCGCCTCCCTCGAAGGACCCAAGAATGGGAAAAAGAGCGCTCATGTTTATCCCGAACACCCCAGCACTCGTGCCATGGGGGCAGAAGCCGACGACTCGCCATCTCCCAAATTTGATAAACGGCCGCACAGAAGGTAATATTTTAAATTCAAAAAGTATTGCTTAGCGCACATGAACAAGTTTTTAGCGCACAGGACAAAACGAGCGAGTTCACCGAAAAATTACATTCATGGAACATTCATCCGCCACAAGGCGGGCACCCTTCAGAACGCCCTCATAATACATCTCGGGCTTGCGATGCTCCTTGCCTGGCGGTGGCCCGTCCTTCACAAGCTTCTCAGCATCCAGCTTGCCCCAGTGCACCTTTGCACGGGCAAGCGCACTACGGGCACCCTCGATGCATATGGAGCGCTTGATGACTTCGAGCCTCGGACAGGCCTCCACCAGCTGCCTCACCAGCCCGAAGTAGCTCCCAGGCATGGCCTCTCCAGGCCACAGCCGGACTATGAGGCCCTTCATGGCCTGTTCGGCCAACTTATGGAGCTCGACCAGCTCTTTCCGCTGGTCGCTTAAGGGCACCGGGTGTTCGGCCTCAGCATACTGAGACCAGAACACCTTCTCTGTCGAGCTTCCCTCCTCGGCTCGGTAGAAGGCGGCGGCATCCGACACGCTACGGGGCAAGTCTGCGAATGCTCCTGGAGAGCTCCGGATTCGGGTAAGTGACAAGTAATTCACTTTTACGTGCTTGCTTTGCATAAAGAATGCCTTACCCGCCGCTATCTTTTTATTGCCTCAAGCAGCTGGAGGGCATGCTGGGCTTCGGCCTTGGCAGACTTGGCATCTTCAATGGCCGCCGCGAGCTCAGACTCTCGTGTCTTCGAGTCAAGCTCCAAACTCTCATGTTTTCTCATGAGAGCCTGGAGCTCTTGCCGCACCTCGCCAACCTGTGTCTCATGCTTCTCCCGCTCGGTGCGCTTCGTGGCCTCCCTCTTTTCGGCCTCGGACAGCGCTTGCTTAAGGGTCGCCACCTCAGTTGTGGCCCCTACAATAGCCGCGTTAATCCTGTCACATTTTGCAATTGCACCTTTCACATATTTCAATAAGGTATTCCTTACCTTCTTTCTCCTCGAGTTGCTGCTTGGCTAGGCCGAGCTCTTGCTCGGACCGCTCGAGGTTTTGCTTCAGCGTATCCACCTTTGTAGTCAGTGCGGCAGAGGCCAGCAGCGAAGCCTGCATACGCATATTGACTTGATCATGTTAGACTCCTGTGAATGTTATTAGATCCTCTATTCGGCTTTTCTTTCCAAACGCCGAACAGAGCATCAGGGGCTACTGTCTATGCGGTAATATTTTTACATATTCTTTACTTACCTCAAAGCCTGTTAGAAAGCTGGCACAGGCTTCAGTCAGTCCGCTCTTGGTGGACTGAACCTTCTGGATCACCGCACTCATAATAGTGCGGTGCTCCTCGTCGATGGAGGCGCCGTTAAGCGTCTCCAGCAAACTGTCTGGTGCCTCCGGTTGGACGGAGGTCACCGGCTCGGTAGGCTTGCTCCTCTTGGAAGGAGGCTACCTACCGGAGTCCGGAACCGTTGAAGGTTCTGGCGCGGTGTCCGGCTCAGAGCCGTACTTGGAGCCCTTGGGGGTTCTATCCCCTTTACGCCTGGAGTCCGAGAGGTTGCCTTGCGGCGCCTCCAGGACCACCTCCTCCTGGCTTGGAACCTGTTGGGATGCCACCTCGGCGCTGTCCGTAGGGTGGGGGAGGAAGCCATCGGAAGCGAATTCACATCCGACGAATCCAGGGAGCTGCTCGACGACTCGTCGAGCCCGGCCTTGGGCGGACTACACAATCATGTTCGACTTAAGGAAAAACTGTGCAATGGGGGAATACTATGAATCACTCTGGTATCCGGATACTTGCGATCTCGCCAGGGGCTTGGCCCTGTGCGGCCACTCCTCTTCGCCGTCATCGGCATTGGTGGAGTAGTCCGAAGGAGGGGTCTTCCCACTCTTGGACCCTTCGGCCTCCCCGGTTGGGGCGGCCTTCCTTTTCTTCCCTCCCCCCGCTAGAGGGGGAGAGGCTTCTTCTTCCTCCTCCTCGTCTTCACGGGAGGAGTGCGCCTTGGAGTCGTCGGATGATGAATCCGACACCTCCTGGCGTCGGGCAGTCTTTCGAGTCCCCGTGGCCTTCTTCTTGGCCTTCTTCTATGGCACCACGTAGGGTGCCGGAACCAGCAGCTTCACCAAGCGAGCGTCCGCTGGGCCTTCAGGCAAAGGAGCCGGACAGTTGATCTGTCCGGACATCTCCTGCCAATCCTGTCAAAGGTAAGGGAGCTTAGATCCCGCATGGAGTCAAACTATAAAAAACTAATACCCTATAAAAGGTAAAAACAGCTTACCGCACGAGTGTGACGCTGCGTGCTGAATCCACGATCCTCGGTAGCGGATGCGGGGGCCTCGGCGCCCTTCAAAAGCACCTTCCAGGCATCTTCATACATCGTGTCGAAGAGCCTGTCCAGAGTTCGGTGCCGCGCCGGGTCGAACTCCCACAGGTTGAAAGCCCGTTGTTGACACGGGAGGATCCGGCGGATGAGCATAACCTGGACTACGTTGACAAGTTTGAGCTTCCTGTCCACCAGGGTTTGGACGCATGTTTGGAGTCCGGTCAGCTCTCCTTTTTTACCCCACGACAGGCCCGTCTCTTTCCAGGAGGCGAGCCGCGTAGGGGGTCCGGATCGGAACTCGGGGGCTGCGACCCATTCAGGGTCGCGCGGCTCGGTGATGTAAAACCACCCCGATTGCCACCCCTTTAGGGACTCCACAAAGGAGCCCTTGAACCATAGGACACTGGGCATCTTGCCCACCATGGCGCCTCCGCACTCCGCTTGGGTGCCGTGCACCACCTTCGGCTTGACATTGAAAGTCTTGAGACATAGGCCGAAATGGGGGCGGATGCGGAAGAAAGCCTCGCACACGATGATAAATGCCGAGATGTTGAGGACAAAGTTCGGGGCCAGATCGTGGAAATCCAGGCCATAGTAGAACATGAGCCCCCGGACAAATGGGTGGAGAGGGAAGCCCAATCCGCGGAGGAAATCGGGGAGGAACACCACCCTCTCATGGGGCCTAGGGGTGGGGATGAGCTGCCCCTCTTCGGGAAGCCGGTGCGCAATGTCGTTAGACAAGTATCCGGCCTTCCTCAGTCTTTTGATATGTCCCTCCGTGACAGAGGAGACCATCCACTTGCCTCCCGCTCTGTACATGGCTGGAGAAGGTTGAGGTGGGGTGTGCGGACTTGGGCGCTGGAGCTCGAGTGCGCGGAAATGGATAGGCAAA
The DNA here is from genome assembly GCF_018294505.1 of Triticum aestivum. Classification (NCBI taxonomy): domain Eukaryota; kingdom Viridiplantae; phylum Streptophyta; class Magnoliopsida; order Poales; family Poaceae; genus Triticum; species Triticum aestivum. The sequence goes on from NC_057797.1 coordinate 647,036,045, forward strand.
GGAGGAAGAAGGCGTGGATGAAAAGGTGGATCCTTATCCCCTTATATGGGCAGACGCGACTATGCGCCCCCACCAGCCTGGTAAAACTCGCTTATCTCCCAAGGGCTGTAGTCAATGGCGCGGTTGGGTTACCCACACCCATATTGATGAGAATCCCAGAATAAGGGGACATGATCTCTGCTTTAACAAGACATGCCAAGGAAACTGCCTCGCTAAACGCGCTGAGGTGGGACAATAAAACGATTCGAATAAAGACTTGGCCTTGGTGTGATGTCATGCTACGGAATACGTCAGCAGATTAGATTTGTGTAAATATTATTCTCTCTACGGCAATATGTGGAAACTTATTTTGCAGAGCCGGACACTACCTTTGTGTTCAAAATCTTCTATGAAGTACTTGGAGGAGGAACCCGCCTTGCAATGTCGAAGACAATCTGCGCGCCGGACTCGTCGTCATTGAAGCCTGGTTTAGGGGCTACTGAGGGAGTCCTGGATTAGGGGGTGTCCGGATAGCCAGACTATACCTTCGGCCGGACTCCTGGACTATGAAGATACAAGATTGAAGACTTCGTCCCATGTCCGGAAGGGACTTTCCTTGGCGTGGAAGGCAAGCTTGGCGATACGGATATGTAGATCTCCTACCATTGTAACCGACTCTGTGTAACCCTAGCCCTTTCCGGTGTCTATATAAACCGGAGAGTTTTAGTCCGTAGGACGAACAACAATCATACCATAGGCTAGCTTCTAGGGTTTAGCCTCTCTGATCCCGTGGTAGATCTACTCTTGTACTACCCATATCATCAATATTAATCAAGCAGGACGTAGGGTTTTACCTCCATCAAGAGGGCCCGAACCTGGGTAAAACATCGTGTCCCCTGCCTCCTATTACCATCCGACCTAGACGCACAGTTCGGGACCCCCTACCCGAGATCCGCCGGTTTTGACACCGACACCAAGTGTATTCACCTAAAACCCCGGGTTATCCTGCCTTTTTAAGTAAGCCACTCCGTCCAGGTAATCCTAGTAGACCCGTCGAACGTTTGACAAGTCAATCTTATAAAGACCCTGAACTTGTCATAGTTAAAATGATGATTGGTTGATGTGAGGTCCATCTTATAAGGCTTTGTAAAATGGTTTAACTCAGTGGCCTGCAGCCCATGAAAAGCCTCGCAGTTTTTGCATATTTTCTTCTGAAATCTTTCTGATGTTTCTTTTGAGCCGTTTTATACCAATCCGGTGTTTATTGACCCGTTTTTGCTGTCGATTATAAGTCGTCAGTATACATTCAACTATATTCCGGTGTTGATTGACCCGGTATGGCTTCGACTACAAGTCGCCAGTATGATATACGAATAATCCGGTGTTTATTACAACACGGTACGGCTTTACTATAAACCGGCAAAACAGGGAGGAGTTATCAGTACTCAAGATTTGGGTTATCACCCTTACTACAGAAAGTTGGTGAGCCAACGATGTGATTCAATGTCACAGGTATGATATATTTCATATTTGATTGTCATTCAATACAGCCTGGTTATAAACCCGGATTATATATTGGGCATTATGACCCGTCCGGCGATAAACCACCAGGACACTTTCAACTTGTTATATGCAGAAACATGTCAAATAAAGCTGCTAAGGATCATACGCGGACATAACATAAATCATGACGGATTAACAGTATCATGCAAAGTGAATATGCACGATGGCATAGCACACCAAGTGTTTAAACTAGCCTATTACAAGGCGTTTTGATGCCCAAAAGGATAATTGTTTTCAACAAGTATTGCAGTATGCAGAAGATTAAACTGGCCTCCGGATTATGACTCTTCGCCAGGCTGGCTTGACGGTTGTGGATCATTGATACGTCCATTTTGCATCATGCTTTTATATCGATATTTATTGCATTATGGGCTGTTATTACACATTATGTCACAATACTTATGCCTATTCTCTCTTATTTTACAAGGTTTACATAAAGAGGGAGAATGCCGGCTGCTGGGATTCTGGGCTGGAAAAGGAGCAAATATTAGAGACCTATTCTGCACAGCTCCAAAAGTCCTGAAACTTCACGGAAGATGTTTTCAGAATATATAAAAAATATTGAGCGCAAGAAGTTCACCAGGGGGCCACACCCTGCCCACGAGGGTGGGGGCGCGCCCTACCCCCCTGGGTGCGCCCCCTACCTCGTGGGTCCCCTGGTAGCCCTCCGATGGCCATCTTCTGCTATATGGAGTCTTTCAATGAGGAAAAAATCATAAGCCATCTCCTCGGACGAAACTCCGCCACCACGAAGCGGAACCTTGGCGGATCCAATCTAGGGCTCCGGCAGAGCTGTCCTGTCGGGGAAACTTCCCTCCGGGAGGGGGAAATCATCGCCATCATCATCACCAACGCTCCTCTCATTGGGAGAGGGCAATCTCCATCAACATCTTCACCAGCACCATCTCCTCTCAAAACCCTAGTTCATCTCTTGTATCCAATTCCTGTCTCCAAGTCTGGGATTGGTACTAATAGGTTGCTAGTAGTGTTAATTACTCCTTGTAGTTGATGCTAGTTGGTTTATTTAGTGGAAGATCATATGTTCAGATCCTATATGTATATTAATACCCCTCTGATTATGAACATGATTATGCTTTGTGAGTAGTTACGTTTGTTCCTGAGGACATGGGAGAAGTCTTGCTATTAGTAGTCATGTGAATTTGGTATTCGTTCGATATTTTGATGAGATATATGTTGTCTCCCCTCTAGTGGTGTTATGTGCGTCGACTACATAACACTTCACCATTATTTGGGCCTAGAGGAAGGCACTGGGAAGTAATAAGTAGATGATGGGTTGCTAGAGTGACAGAAGCTTAAACCCTAGTTATGCGTTGCTTCGTAAGGGGCTGATTTGGATCCATATGTTTCATGCTATGGTTAGGTTTATCTTAATACTTTTGTTGTAGTTGCGGATGCTTGCAATAGAGGTTAATCATAAGTGGGATGCTTGTCCAAGTAAGGACAGTACCCAAGCATCGGTCCACCCACATACCAAATTATCAAAGTACCGAACGCGAATCATATGAACGTGATGAAAACTAGCTTGATGATATTACCATGTGTCCTCGGGAGTGCTTTTCTCTATATAAGAGTTTGTCCAGCCTTGTCCTTTGCTACAAAAAGGATTGGGCCACCTTGCTGCACTTTATTTAATTTTGTTACTTGTTGCTCGTTACAAATTATCCTATCACAAAACTATCTGTTACCACTTATTGCAGTACTTGCAGAGAATACCTTGCTGGAAACCGCTTATCATTTCCTTCTGCTCCTCGTTGGGTTCGACATTCTTACTTATCGAAAGGACTACGATAGATCCCCTATACTTGTGGGTCATCAAGACTATTTTCTGGCGTTGTTGCCAGGGAGTGAAGCGCCTTTGGTAGGTGGAATTTGGTAAGGAAAATTTATATAGTGTGCTGAAATTTACTGTCACTTGTTACTATGGAAAGTAATCCTCTGAGGGGCTTGTTCAGGGTATCTTCACCCCGGCCAGTAGAGCAAAGATTTGCTCCTCAACCTACTGAACCTACTGAAAATGAAAATGTCTGTTTTGAAATTCCTTCGGGTATGATAGAAAAACTGCTAGCTAATCCTTTTGCAGGAGACGGAACAACGCATCCTGATGAGCACCTAATATATGTGGATGAAGTTTGTGCATTATTTAAGCTTGTAGGTGTACCCAGAGATGTTATTAAAAAGAAGGTCTTCCCTCTATCTTTGAAGGAAGATGCATTGACATGGTATAGGCTATGTGATGATACGGGGTCATGGAACTACAAACGATTGAAATTGGAATTTCATACGATGTTTTATCCTATGCATCTTGTTCATCATGATCGCAATTATATATATATATATATATATATATATATATATATATTGGCCTCGCGAAGGAGAAAGCATCGCTCAAGCTTGGGGGAGGCTTAAATCAATGTTATATTCATGCCCCAATCATGAGCTCTCAAGAGAAATGATTATTCAAAATTTATATGCTCGACTTTCTGATAACAATCGCACCATGCTCGATACTTCTTGTGCTGGCTCTTTTATGACGAAGACTATTGAATTCAAATGGGATTTGTTGGAAAGAATTAAATGCAACTCTGAATATTGGGACCTCGACGAAGGTAAGGAGTCAGGTATGACACCTAAGTTTGATTGTGTTAAATGTTTTATGGATACCGATGTTTTCCGTAAATTTAGCACTAAATATGGACTTGACTCTGAGATAGTAGCTTCTTTCTGTGAATCTTTTGCTACTTATGTTGATCTTTGTCGGTGTCAAAACCGGAGGATCTTGGGTAGGGGGTCCCGAACTGTGCGTCTAGGCCGGATGGTAACAGGAGGCAGGGGACACAATGTTTTACCCAGGTTCGGGCCCTCTTGATGGAGGTAAAACCCTACGTCCTGCTTGATTAATATTGATGATATGGGTAGTACAAGAGTAGATCTACCACGAGATCAGAGAGGCTAAACCCTAGAAGCTAGCCTATGGTATGATTGTATGTTGTGGTTGTTGTCCTATGGACTAAAACCCTTCAGTTTATATAGACATCGGAGAGGGTTAGGGTTACACAAGGTCGGTTACAAAGGAGGAGATATCCATATCCATATTGCCTAGCTTGCCTTCCACGCCAAGTAGAGTCCTATCCGGACATGAGACGAAGTCTTCAATCTTGTATCTTCATAGTCTAACAGTCCGGCCAATGGAGATAGTCCGGCTGTCCGGAGACCCCCTAATCCAGGACTCCCTCAGTAGCCCCTGAACCAGGCTTCAATGACGATGAGTCCGGCGCGCAGTATTGTCTTCGGCATTGCAAGGCGGCTTCCTTCTCCGAATACATCACAGAAGAATTTGAATACGAGGATAGTGTCCGACCCTGCAAAATAAGTTCTGCATACCACCGTAGAGAGAATAATATTTTCGCAAATCTAATTTGCTGACTTGTTTTGACAGCATGACGTTATGTCATGGCCCGGTGATTACTCGAACCGTTTCCTTTAACTAGCCCCGCACATAACGCGAGGCAGTTTTTCGACACATCTTGTCAAAGTAGAGATCGTGTCCCCTTATTACGGGATTCTCATCAATACGAGCGTGGGTAACCCAATCGCGCCATCGATTATGGCGCTTGGGGGATAAGCGAGTTTTACCAGGCCAGTGGGGACGCTTAGTTTCGTCCGCCCATATAAAGGGATAAGGATTCACCTTTCTATCCACGCCTTCTTCCTCCTTCGCTCATCCATTTTCGCACACTCGAGCTCTAGCGCCCAAGTCCGCACTTCCCACCTCAACCTTCTCCAACTATGTCCGGAGCGGGAGGAAGGTGGATGGTCTCCTCCATCACGGATGGAGACATCAAGAAGCTGAGGAGAGCCGGATACCTGCCCGACAACATCGCGCACCGGCTCCCAGATGAGGGGCAGCTCATCCCCACCCCCAGGCCCCATGAGAGGGTAGTGTTCCTCACCCATTTCCTCCGCGGACTGGGATTCCCTCTCCACCCATTCGTCCGGGGGCTCATGTTCTATTACGGCCTGGATTTCCACGATCTGCCCCCGAACTTCATCCTCAACATCTCGGCGTTTATCTCATGTGTGAGGCCTTCCTCCGCATCAAGCCTCACTTCAGCTTATGGTTGAAGACCTTCAATGTCAAGCCGAAGGTTGTGGGCAGCCGCCAGGCGGAGTGCGGAGGCTCCATGGTGGGCAAGATGCCCAACGTAACATGGCTCGAGGGTTCCTTTGTGGAAACCATAAAGGGGTGGCAATCGGGGTGGTTCTACATCACCGAGTCGCGCGACCCTGCATGGGCAGCGGCCCCCGAGTTCCGATCTAGCATCCCCATGTGGCTCACCTCCTGGAAAGAGAAGGGCCTATCCTGGGGTAGTTCAGGAGAGCTGACCGGACTCCAAACATGTATTCAAAACATGGTGAACAAGAAGCTCAAACTTGTCAACGTGGTCCAGGTCATGCTTCACCGCCGGATCCTCCCGTGCCAACAACGGGAGTTCAACTTGTGGGAGTTTGACCCGCCGCAGCACCGAACTCTGAACAGGCTCTTCGACACAACTCACGAAGATGCCTGGAGGGTGCTGTTCAAAAGCGCTGAGGTCCCCCCTCCCATTACTGAGGATCGCGGATTCAGCGCGAAGCGCCAAGCCAGTGCGGTAAGCTGCTTTACCTTTCACAGGATACTTATTTCTTATAGATTGACTTCATGCGGGATCTAAACTCCCGTACCTTTGATAGGACTGGCAGGAGATGGCCGGACAGATCGATTGTCCGGCTCCTTTGCCTGAAGGCCCAGCGGACGCTCTTCTGGCGAAGATGCTGACTCCGGCCCCTTATACGGTGCCGGAGAAGACCAAGAAGGCCAAGGGAACCCGAAAGAGTTCCCGACGCCAGGCGTCGTCGGACTCTCCGTCCGATGACTCTACGGCGCACTCCTCCCCCGAAGACGAGGAAGAAGAAGAAGATGCTCCCCCTCCAGCTGGGGGAGATAAGAAAAGGAAGGCCGCCCCAACTGGGGGGGCGAAGGGTCCAAGAAGGGAAGGACTCTCCTTCCGGACAGTTCCACCGCCGCCGACGAAGGCGAAGACGAGTGGTTGCCCAGGGCCAAGCCCGTGGGGAGATCGTAAGTATTCGGATACCAGAGTAACTCATAGCATTCCTTTGTCGCACTGCTTTCCCTAACGCCGAACATGATTATGCAGGCCGCCACGTGCTAGTATTGATGTATCATCGGACGGCTCCCTGGGCTCATCGGACATGGATAGCGATCCAGTCCCGACCGCCACCTCCCCTCATCCTGCCGACGATGCCGAGGTGCTGTCTCAAGAGGCACCAGACCGAGGGGAGACAGTCCCGGAGGCGCCTCAAGGCGACCTTCCGGACTCTGAGAGCCAAGGGGACTGGGCCCCTGAGAGCTCCGAGTTTGGCCCTCAGCCGAACACCGCGCCGGAACCTCCAGCGGTTCTAGGCTCGAGCAGGCGGCCTCCTTCTAAGAGGGGCAAGATGCCTGTGCCGGTGACCTCTGTCCATCCAGAGGTGCCAGACAATCTGCTGGAAGCGCTTCGCAGCGCTTCCATCGACGAGGAGCACCGCACTATCATGAGTGCGGTGATCCAGAAGGTTCAGTCTGCCAAGAGTGGATTGACTGAAGCCTGTGCCAGTCTTCTAACAGGCTTTGAGGTAAGTGTTTTAAAATGTAGTAGAAATATTACCGCATAGACAGTAGCCCCTGATGCTTTGTTCGGTGTTCACAAAGAAAAGCCGAACAGAGGATCAAATAATATCGCAGGAGTCTGATATAAGTATGTCAATATGCATATACAGGCTTCGCTGCTGGCGTCCACCGCACTGACTGCGGAGGTCGCCGTACTGAAGCAGGACCTCGAGGGGTCCAGGAAAGAGCTCGGCCTTGTCAAGAGGCAGATTGAGGAGAACAAGGGTAAGTAATACCCTGTCTATAGATATGTATGTATAAAAGAAGAAGCGATTGCAAAATGACAGGATCATCGTATATTCGCCAGGGGCCACGACCAAGGTGGCAACCTTGAAGCAAGCGCTAACCAAGGCCGAAGATAACGCGGCCAAGGAGCGCACTCAGCGAGAGAAGCGCGAGGCTCGGGTGGGCGAGGTGCATCAAGAGCTCCAGGCTCTCGTGGCGAAGCACGAGGCGTTGGAGCTTGACTCAAAGACGCGGGAGTCTGAGCTTGCCACGGCCCTCGAGAGCGCAAAAAGTGCCAAGGCCGAAGCCCAAAAGGCCCTCCAGGATATCGACGCAATGAAGAAGATAGCGGCGGGTAAGGCTTTCTATATGCAAAGCAAGCATGTAAGAGTAAATTACCGATTACTTACCGAATCCAGAGCTCTCCAGGAGCATTCGCAGATTTGCCCCGCAGCATGTCCGATGCCGCACAATTTTACCAGTCCGAGGATGGAAGCTCAACAGAGAAGCTGTTCTGGTCTCAGTATGCTGAGGCCGAACACTCGGTGCCAATGAGCGACCAGCTGAAGCAGATGGTTGAGCTACATAAGGCGGCCGATCGGGCCATGAAGAGCTTTATAGTCCGGCTGTGGCCTGGCGACGCCCTTCCGAATAGCTTCTTCGGCCTGGTGAGGCGGCTTGTGGATGCCTGTCCGCGGCTGGAGGTCGTTAAGTGATCAGTCTGCATTGAAGGTGCACGCTGGGCTTTCGCTCGTGTGAAATTGCAGTGGGTCAAGCTAGACACCGTGAAGCTGGTCAAGGAGGGGCCGCCGGAGGGCAAGGAGCACCGCCACCCCGAGATGTACTACGAGGGTGTTCTGCCGGGTGCCCGTCTCATAGCGGACGAGTGTTCCAAAGAAGTAATATTTGAGTGAGACTTGCTCGTTTTATCCTGTATTTATGAAAACTTGTTTCATATGCGCTATGCAACGCTTGTTTGAATTTAAAATATTACCTTCTGTTTGGCCATTTATCAATCTGAGAGATGGCTAGTCCTCGACTTCTGCCCCCATATCACGAGTGCTGGGGTGTTCGGGATAAATCTAAGCACTCTTTTTCCCATATTTGGGTCCTTCGAGGGAGGTGCTCAGCATAATGAACAAGGCAACCGGACTAATAATGATTTATCACTCTCACTTAGCCATAGAATTCTATAATTTTAAATTTTAGCGAAGCCCCTGCTATTCGAAAGGCCGAATTCGGGGTGCGATACACGCCTTTAAGCCGGACAGGGCCGGCCCCTTGCCCTAAGCGGCATAAGTCTTTAGGGACTCGAAAACCTCACCGAACAGTGACCAGTCTCTCGCCTTATCATGACAGTCAGTTTTAGCTTTCTCTACTGAGGTGCTGAACCCAGCAGAACCGGGGCACAATCGCAGTAGTTCTCCTAGCGCTACCTTAGCCGATAGAGCGGAACGTAAGGTACCAAAACATAGGAGCCAGGCAAACCCAACATTTGACCAAAGACATGATTCGGAGCTGATGCATATAATGCTATAAGTTCGGGGTGCCGCACTTGTGAAAGTGTTCGGACTTTTCACACTGTATTATGGGGTACGTAAGCCCCTGGTGTGTTGGCCGTACCAAAGTGTACGGTTGCAAGGCGTCATTAATGAACACATGGATATATATATAACAGGAATGCAATAATAGTCGTAATGTCATGCATTGTTTAGTCAAAAGATCGCGTTAAAGCAGAGTGATACAGGTAGTGCGATAAGCAAAGAGTAGGACTATGTCCCTTCCAAGGGCAAGCTGAGGAATGATATGAAATCGAATATTTCGCTTATTACTGTAATCCACCTGGGAATTCCGTGGTATGACGTAGCTGGTTGCCTCCTTGGTTGCTGCATCATGTGTTCGGCAATAGTGCTACCGGACAGTGTTTCTAGAGATTAAGGTCCTGAAAAAAGAGAAAAATTACAAAACAGGAAGCCCCTAGTGCGGTTTAAACCGCGTCTTGGGGCGTGCCGCAGTTTTGCCCCCCGCCCCTCCCCACCTGTGCCCATGGTATTTTTAGTGCATAACTGTGGACGCGTGGCACGAGTTTTGCCGTTGGGCTGGGATTTGGGTGGGCGCCGTATTGCTACACGAGCTCAGATCGTGCCAGGCGGTCCGTTTGCCGATTGCTCTGAGTGCGCTTGAAGGTGTCCGGGCTTTGAAGTGCTGAACTGGTTGATTGCCTTGAGAGGCTGCTTTGCGCTTCTACTGCGAGGGCCATGGTGTGCTCCTCTGTTCGGAGAGAGCGATCTGTGTTTCCATTGACTGTAATAACTCCGCGAGGTCCTGGCATCTTGAGCTTGAGGTATGCATAATGTGGCACCGCATTGAATCTAGCAAATGCGGTTCGCCAGAGCATCGCATGATAACCACTGCGGAACGGGACTATGTCGAAGATTAACTCTTCGCTTCGGAAGTTATCCGGGGATCCGAAGACCACTTCCAGTGTAATTGAGTCTGTGCAATGGGCCTCTACACCTGGAATGATGCCTTTAAAGGTCGTTTTTGTGGGTTTGATCCTTGAGGGTTCTATACCCATTTTTGCACACTGTGTCCTGATAAAGCAGGTTCAGGCTGCTACCGCCATCCATAAGGACTCGAGTGAGGTGAAATCCGTCAATGATTGGGTCTAGGACCAGTGCGGCGAATCCGCCATGATGGATACTAGTGGGGTGGTCCCTGCGATCGAAGGTGATCGGACAGGAGGACCAAGGGTTGAACTTTGGGGCGACCGGCTCCAACGCATATACGTCCCTGAGCGCATGCTTCCGCTCCCTCTTGGGGATGTGGGTTGCGTATATCATGTTCACCGTCCGCACTTGTGGGGAAAACCTCTTATGTCCTCCGGTGTGTGGCTGACGTGATTCCCCCTCATCATCGCTATGCGGCCCCTTGTCTTTGTTTTTGGCAAGCAACTTGCCGGCCTGCTTGAACACCCAACAATCCCTGTTGGTGTGATTGGCTGGCTTGTCTGGGGTGTCGTGTATTTGACACGAGCGATCGAGTATACGGTCCAAGCTGAACGGACCCGGCGTACTTTGTTTGAATGGCTTTTTCCGCTGACTGGGCTTAGAGCCTTTGAATCCGGCATTGACTGTCGTATCCTCGGTATTTTCGCTATTAATGCGGCGCTTATGTTTGTTGTGACGTGACCTGCTACTGCCGTCCTTGGTATCTGAGGTACCATGGTTCTTTGATATGTTATTACTACGAGCCAGCCAGCTGTCTTCTCCCGCACAAAAGCGGGTCATGAGCGTCGTGAGAGCTTCCATAGATTTTGGCTTTTCCTGACCAAGGTGCAGGGCTAGCCACTCGTCTCGGATGTTGTGTTTGAAAGCCGCTAAGGCCTCTGCATCCGGACAGTCAACGATTTGATTTTTCTTTGTAAGGAACTGAGTCCAGAATTGCCTGGCCGACTCTTCTGGCTGCTGAATTATGTGGCTCAAGTCATCGGCGTCTGGTGGTCACACATAAGTGCCCTGAAAGTTGTCGAGGAATGCGGCTTCCAGATCTTCCCAACAGCTAATGGAGTCCGCTGGCAAGTTGTTAAGCCAATGCCGCGCTGGTCCTTTGAGCTTTAGTGGGAGGTATTTGATGGCGTGTAAGTCATCACTGCGGGCCATGTGGATGTGGAGGAGGAAATCCTCGATCCATACTGCGGGATCTGTTGTGCTGTCGTATGATTCAATATTTACGGGTTTGAAACCTTCTAGGAATTGATGATCCATTACTTCGTCTGTGAAGCATAAGCGTTGTGCGGCGCCTCTGTATTGGGCTATATCGCGACGCAGCTCGAATGGGTCTTGCCCCTGTGTTCGGCCTGGCCGGATTTGCTTTTACTGTATCCGGCATGACGTTTATCGTCTCACAGAGTGGTGCACCTTCGTGATCCGTAGATCGATCTTCCATGCTTTGCTTTGTCCTCCAATATGTCCCGCAGGTCTGGCGTATCTCCCCAGGCCTTTTTATGTGAATGGCATCGGGGTGGAGGCTGAGTTTCTGGCTGGAATGCTTCTCTATCGCGGCCACGAGGTGGCCGATCAGCCGTATCATACGCTTCTTCCTCCAGTCGGGGTAGTAACCTACACTTTGGGTAATTCTTGGAGGGGCGCTCGAGTTTATATTCCTCGGCCGCGAGGACTTTAGTCCATCTGTCAGCTAGCAGATCTTGATCAGCTTGAAGCTAATGCTACTTTTTCTTGAGGCTATTTGCCGTGGCCATAAGACGGCGCTTGAAGCGCTCTTGTTCGACGGGATCCTCTGGTACGACGAATTCATCGTCGCCGAGGCTTGCCTCGTCTTCGGAGGGGGGGCATGTAATTGTCATCTTCCTCCTCTCCATCTGCCGCTCTCTCAGGAGGGCTGGCTTCTCCATCCTCCTGCTCTAAATCTTGCTGGAGGGGATTGTTGTTGTCTTCGGCACTATCCGGAGTGTTATTATCTCCTGTGTCGGTATCACCACTTTTGCTTTGGCGGGACTTAGAGCAGCGCCGCTTACGTTGGCGCTTGGGTTGCTTCTTGGAGGGGTCATCCTCTGTTATCTCGTCGCCATTGCCTTCTTTGGGTGTATCCACCATGTATATGTCATATGACGAGGTGGCTTTCCAGTGCCCTATAGGCGCTGGTTCATGTTCGTCTCCTACATCGTCGTCCATACCGTCGATGTCTTCGGAGTCGAAGTCAAGCATGTCGGTTAAATCATCGACAGTGGCTACAAAGTGGGTGGTGGGTGGGCGTCGAATTTCTTCGTCGTCCGCATCCCAATCCTGTTGGCCATAGTCCGGCCAGGGCTCTCCTGACAAAGAGAGAGACTTTAGTGAATTCAGAATGTCGCCGAAGGGCGAGTGCTGAAAGATATCTGCGGCGGTGAATTCCATGATCGGCGCCCAATCAGATTCGATTGGCAGGGGCTCGTGCGGTTTGGAGTTCGGAAAAGAGTCCGGCACCTTGGAGTCACGGGCTTCGCAAAGGATTAGGCTGGTGTTCGGCTGGATCGCCGTCGAGACTGCAGCCCCTGAGGCGGTGTCTAACCACCCGTCCTCGATTGGCGTAGTTGGCTCTCAGCTAAGGGTCGGAGCTGATGCGGGCGCGCCTTCTGGGGTACTGTTCGGTGGCAGAGCTAGGTCATACCCATCGTGACAGTGCAGCGCGCCCGGCTGCGGCTCGAATCCATTGAAGATCAAGTCTCCGCGGATGTCGGCCGTGTAGTTCAAACTTCCAAATTTGACCTGATGGCCAGGGGCGTAGCTTTCAATCTTCTCCTGATGGCCAAGTGAATTAGCCCGCAGTGCAAAGCCGCCGAATACGAAGATCTGTTCGGGGAGAAAAGTCTCACCCTGGACTGCATCGTTGTTGATGATCGGAGGAGCCATCGAGCCTAACGGCGACGACATAGAGGAACTCTCAATGAAAGCACCAATGTCGGTGTCAAAACCGGCGGATCTCGGGTAGGGGGTCCCGAACTGTGCGTCTAGGCCGGATGGTAACAGGAGGCAGGGGACACAATGTTTTACCCAGGTTCGGGCCCTCTTGATGGAGGTAAAACCCTACATCCTGCTTGATTAATATTGATGATATGGGTAGTACAAGAGTAGATCTACCACGGATCAGAGAGGCTAAACCCTAGAAGCTAGCCTATGGTATGATTTTATGTTGTGGTTGTTGTCCTACGGACTAAAACCCTTCGGTTTATATAGACACCGGAGAGGGTTAGGGTTACACAAGGTCGGTTACAAAGGAGCAGATATCCATATCCGTATTGCCTAGCTTGCCTTCCACGCCAAGTAGAGTCCTATCCGGACACGAGACGAAGTCTTCAATCTTGTATCTTCATAGTCTAACAGTCCGGCCAATGGAGATAGTCCGGCTGTCCGGAGACCCCCTAATCCAGGACTCCCTCAATCTCCCCAAGGATAAGTGGTTTAAATATCATCCTCCCATAGAAGTAAAAGTAGCTGCACCTATTAAAGTTGAAGAAAAGACTGTCACTTATAATGATCCTATTGTTCCTACTTCTTATGTTGAGAAACCACCTTTCCCTGTTAGGACAAAGGATCATGCTAAACCTTCAACTGTGGTTCATAAAAGCAATATTAAAACTTATACACCTCCTCAGCAAATTAAAGTTGAACCTGATATTGCTATTGTTAAAGATCTCTTGTCTGATAATATTGATGGGCATGTTATTCATTTCCTTGATGAGACTGCTAGAATTGCTAAACCTTGTGCAAAAGATAAAAACAGACCTGTGGTAGGCATGCCTGTTATTTCTGTTAAAATAGGAGATCATTGTTATCATGGCTTATGTGATATGGGTGCTAGTGCTAGTGCAATACCTTACGACTTATACAAAGAAATTATGCATGATATTGCACCTGCTGAGATAGAAGATATTGATGTCACAATTAAACTTGCCAATTGAGATACTATTTCACCAATGGGAATTGTTAGAGATGTTGAAGTATTGTGAGGGAAAACTAAATATCCTGCTGATTTTCTTGTTCTTGGTTCCCCACAAGATAGTTTTTGTCCCATTATATTTGGTAGACCCTTCTTAAACACGGTTAATGCTAAGATAGATTGCAAAAAGGATGTTGTTACTGTCGGTTTAGATGATATGTCTCATGCATTTAATTTCTCTAAATTTAGTAGACAACACCATGAAGAAGAATTACCTAGTAAGGATGAAATTATTGGTCATGCTTCTATTGCCATACCTCCTAGTGATCCTTTAGAGCAATATTTGCTAGACCATGAAAATGATATGTTTATGAATGAAAGAAGGGAAATAGATGAAGTATTCTTTAAACATGAACCTATTCTGAAACACAATTTGCCTGTTGAAATCCTAGGGGATCTTCCTCCACCCAAGGGTGATCCCGTGTTTGAGCTTAAACCATTGCCTAATACTCTTAAATATGCTTATCTTGATGAGAAAAAGATATATCCTGTTATTATTAGTGCTAACCTTTCAGATCATGAGGAAGAGAGATTATTGAAAACTCTGAAGAAGAACCGTGCTGCTATTGGGTATACTCTTGATGATCTTAAGGGCATTAGTCTCACTCTATGTCAACATAAAATAAATTTGGAAGAAGATGCTAAACCAGTTCGTGATCATCAACGACGACTGAATCCTAAAATGAAAGAAGTGGTAAGAAAGGAAATACTAAAGCTCCTTGAGGCAGGTATAATCTATCCCGTTGCTGATACTCAGTGGGTAAGTCCTGTCCATTGTGTCCCTAAGAAGGGAGGTATTACTATCGTTCCTAATAATAAAGATGAATTGATTCCTCAAAGAATTATTACAGGTTATAGGATGGTAATTGATTTCTGCAAATTAAATAAGGCCACTAAAAAGGATCATTACCCCTTACCTTTTATCGATCAAATGCTAGGGAGATTATCCAAACATACACATTTTTTCTTTCTAGATGGCTATTCTGGTTTCTCTCAAATACCTGTGTCAGCCAAGGATCAATCAAAGACTACTTTTACTTGCCCTTTTGGTACTTTTGCTTATAGACGTATGCCTTTTGGTATATGTAATGCACCTGCTACCTTTCAAAGATGCATGATGGCTATATTCTCTAACTTTTGTGAAAAGAGTTGTGAGGTTTTCATGGACGATTTCTCCGTCTATGGATCTTCTTTTGATGATTGCTTGAGCAACCTTGATCGAGTTTTGCAGAGATGTGAAGAAACTAATCTTGTCTTGAATTGGGAAAAGTGCCACTTTATGGTTAATGAAGGTATTGTCTTGGGTCATAAAGTTTCTGAAAGAGGTATTGAAGTTGATAAAGCCAAGGTTGATGCTACTGAAAAGATGCCATGCCCCAAGGACATCAAAGGTATAAGAAGTTTCCTTGGTCACGCCGGATTTTATAGGAGGTTCATTAAGGACTTCTCAAAGATTTCTCGGCCTCTGACTAATTTATTACAAAAAGATATACCATTTGTCTTTGATGATGATTGTGTAGAAGCATTTGAAATACTTAAGAAAGCATTGATCTCTGCACCTATTGTTCAGCCACCTGATTGGAATCTACCTTTTGAAATTATGTGTGATGCTAGTGATTGTGTTGTAGGTGATGTTCTAGGGCAAAGAGTTGATAAGAAATTAAACGTTATTCAATATGCTAGTAAAACCCTACACAATGCTCAAAGAAATTATGCTACTACTGAAAAAGAATTCTTAGCAGTTGTATTTGCTTGTGATAAGTTCAGACCTTATATTGCTGATTCTAAAGTAACTATTCACACTGATCATTCTGCTATTAAATATCTTATGGAAAAGAAAGATGCTAAACCTAGACTTATTAGATGGGTTCTCTTGCTACAAGAATTTGATTTACATATTGTTTATAGAAAGGGAGCTGAGAACCCCGTTGCAGACAACTTGTCTAGGTTAGAAAATGTGCTTGATGACCCACTACCTATTGATGATAGCTTTCCTGATGAGCAATTAAATGTCATAAATGCTTCTCATAGTGCTCCATGGTATGCTGATTATGCTAATTACATTGTTGCCAAATTCATACCACCTAGTTTCACATACCAACAAAAGAAAAAGTTCTTCTATGATTTGAGACATTACTTTTGGGATGTCCCATATCTTTATAAAGAAGGAGTAGATGGTGTTATTAGACGTTGTTTACCTGAGCATGAACAGGAACAGATCCTACACAAGTGTCACTCTGAAGCTTATGGAGGACACCATGCTAGAGATAGAACTGCACATAAGGTATTGCAATCTGGTTTTTATTGGCCTACTCTCTTCAAAGATGCCCGTAAGTTTGTCTTATCTTGTGATGAATGTCAAAGAATTGGTAATATTAGTAGACGTCAAGAAATGCCTATGAACTATTCACTCGTTATTGAACCATTTGATGTTTGGGGCTTTGACTATATGGGACATTTTCTTGCCTCTAATAGTTATACACATATTTTAGTTGCTGTTAATTACGTTACTAAGTGGGTAGAAGCTATTCCAATTAGTAGTGTTGATCATAACACTTCTATTAAAATGCTTAAAGAAGTTATTTTTCCAAGATTTGGAGTCCCTAGATATTTAATGACTGATGGTGGTTCACATTTTATTCATGGTGCTTTATGTAAAATGCTTGCTAAGTATGATGTTAATCATAGAATTGCATCTCCTTATCACCCTTAGTCTAGTGGTCAAGTAGAATTGAGTAATAGAGAGCTCAAATTAATTTTGCAAAAGACTGTCAATAGGTCTAGAAAGAATTGGTCCAAGAAACTTGATGATGCATTATGGGCCTATAGAACTGCATATAAAAATCCTATGGGTATGTCTCCCTATAAAATGGTTTATGGAAAAGCATGTCACTTACCTCTCGAACTAGAACACAAGGCATATTGGGCTATTAAAGAGCTCAATTATGATTTTAAACTTGCCGGTGAGAAGAGGTTATTTGATATTAGCTCACTCGATGAATGGAGAACCCAAGCCTACGAAAATGCCAAGTTGTTTAAAGAAAAAGTTAAAAGATGGCATGATAAAAGGATACAAAAGCGTGAGTTTAATGTAGGTGATTATGTATTGCTATACAACTCTCATTTAAGATTTTTTGCAGGAAAACTTCTCTCTAAATGGGAAGGTCCTTACGTTATCGAGGAGGTCTATCATTCCGGTGCCATAAAAATCAACAACTTCGAAGGCACAAATCCGAAGGTGGTGAACGGTCAAAGAATCAAACATTATATCTCAGGTAATCCCATAAATGTTGAAACCAATGTTATTGAAACCGTAACCCCGGAGGAATACATAAGGGACACTTTCCGGAACGTTTTAGACTCCGAAAAGGAATAGGTATGTGGTACGGTAAGTAAACCGACTCCAAAATAGTTTTTAAGGCAATATTTCTTTGTTTTGGAATATTTAGGAAATAGAAAAATAAGAAGCAGTCCGGGAAGGACACGAGGCCTCCACGAGGGTGGAGGGCGCGCCCTACCCTATTGGGCGCGCCCCCCTACCTCATGGGCACCTCGTGCGCTCTCCGGACTCTATTTTCTTGCACGACACGTATTTTCGTCGGTAAAAATTCATTATATAATCTCCCGAAGGTTTTGACTCCTGTATCACGCAAATATTCTCTGTTTTTTTTTTCGAGTTGTCCTGCTGCAGATTAGAGCAACATGTCGTCCCAGGATTCGGAAGGAGAAAGCTATGTGGCTGACTACCTTGTAGATCCTAAGGTCTATGGGGATGTGGAGCATTGTGGTTGGACTACGGAAGAAGAAGAGTACTATGAACCCAAGGGAAGGGAGGAGACGAGCTCAGAAGAAGATGAAATCCCATTACCTCAACCTGGGGACATCCATGTGGAGTTCAAAAAATCAAGCCTCCCGGATAGAGTAAATAAACCTAAGATCGAGTTTATCCCTTTTCGCCTCTTGCAGGAAAACAAGCAGGAACTATGCAAAAAGATACTGAGCCTGGAGCGGGAGATCGATGACCTAAGGGACCAAAACTCTGTCCTCAAGCGTAAATTAAGGAAGAAGCCTATGCCATCAACAAAACCATCACCTTCTCCACCAACAAAGAAGAATTGAGTATCTGGTATGGGCACTCCCCTTGGCAACTGCCAAGCTTGGGGGAGTGCCCCGTTATCGTATCACCATCACTTTTATCTTTACTGTTTTTCTTAGTTTGATCCTTTTGGTAATATCTTGATCTAGTAGAATAAAGTTTATGGCATGATCTAGTTTTGAGTTTTGCTTTATGATCCCTCTATGTAATCGAGTCCGTGAGCTATATAATAAAGATTAGTGTTGAGTCAAGGGCTTGATTATTTTGCCATGATCCTAAGTGAATAAAAGAGAAGAGAAATAAATAAAAAAGGAAACAAAGAGATCATATGGATCTTATGGAGAGTAATGAGCTCACATAGAAAAAGTATGATGAATAAAAGTTGTTGAGAGTTGACAAACATAGTTTTGGTCATTGTTGCAATTAATAGGAAGTAATAAAGAAAGAGAGGTCTTCACATATAAATATACTATCTTGGACATCTTTTATGATTGTGAGCGCTCATTAAAATATGACATGCTAAAGAGTTGACGTTGAACAAGGAAGACAATGTAATGGGTTATGTTTTCTTACATATGAGATAAATTATATTTCGTGGATCATCCAACATGGTTGAGCTTGCCTTTCCCCCTCATGCTAGACAAATTCATCGCACCAAGTAGAGATACTACTTGTGCTTCCAAATACCCTTAAACCAGTTTTGCCATGAGAGTCCACCATACCTACCTATGGATTGAGTAAGATCCTCCAAGTAAGTTGTCACCGGTGCAAGCTATAAAAATTGCTCTCTAAATATGTATGACTTATTAGTGTGGGAGTAAATAAGCTTTATACGATCGTGTGATATGGAAGAAATAAAAGCGACAGACTGCATAATAAAGGTCCATATCACAAGTGGCAATATAAAGTGACGTTCTTTCGCATTAAGATTTCGTGCATCCAACCATAAAAGCACATGACAACCTCTGCTTCCCTCTGCGAAGGGCCTATCTTTTACTTTTACCTCCTACCTTGCATAAGAGTCATGGTGATCTTCACCCTTCCTTTTTACATTTTATCCTTTGGCAAGCACAGTATGTTGGAAAGATCCCGGTATATATGGCTAATTGGATGTGAGTTTTCATGAACTATTATTGTTGACATTACGCTTGAGGTAAAACGTTGGGAGGCAAAAGTATAAGCCCCTATCTTTCTCTGTGTCCGATTAAAACTCCATACCCATAAGTATTGCGTGAGTGTCAGCAATTGTGAAAGACTATATGATAGTTGAGTATGTGGACTTGCTGAAAAGCTCTTATATATTGACTCTTTCCTATGTTATGCTAAATTGCAATTGCTCCAATGACTGAGATTATAGTTTGTTAGTTTTCAATGAAGTTTACGATTCATACTTGAAATTGTGATTGAATTATTACTCTAGCATAAGAAATCATATGACAAGAATTATGTAAGTTGCTGTTCTAAGAATGATCATGATGCCCTCATGTCCATATTTTACTTTTATCGACACCTCTATCTCTAAACATGTGGACATATTTTTCGATTTCGGCTTTCGCTTGAGGACACGCGAGGTCTAAGCTTGGGGGAGTTGATATGTCCATTTTGCATCATGCTTTTATATCGATATTTATTGCATTATGGGTTGTTATTACACATTATGTCACAATACTTATGCCTATTCTATCTTATTTTACAAGGTTTACATAAAGAGGGAGAATGCCGGCAGCTGGGATTCTGGCTGGAAAAGGAGCAAATATTAGAGACCTATTCTGCACAGCTCCAAAAGTCCTGAAACTTCACGGAAGACGTTTCCAGAATATATAAAAAATACTGAGCGCAAGAAGTTCACCAGGGCGGCCACACCCTGCCCACGAGGGTGGGGGCACGCCCTACCCCCCTGGGCGCGCCCCCTACCTCGTGTGGCCCTCTGATGGCCATCTTCTGCTATATGGAGTCTTTCGATGAGCAAATAATCATAAGCCATCTCCTCGGATGAAACTCCAATCTAGGGCTCCGGCAGAGCTGTCCTGCCGGGGAAACTTCCCTTCGGGAGGGGGAAGTCATCGCCATCATCATCACCAACACTCCTCTCATTAGGAGAGGGCAATCTCCATCAACATCTTCACCAGCACCATCTCCTCTCAAAACCCTAGTTCATCTCTTGTATCCAATTCTTGTCTCCAAGTCCGGGATTGGTACATGGGAGAAGTCTTGCTATTAGGAGTCATGTGAATTTGGTATTCGTTCGATATTTTGATGAGATGTATGTTGTCTCCCCTCTAGTGGTGTTATGTGAACATCGACTACATAACACTTCACCATTATTTGGGCCTAGAGGAAGGCATTGGGAAGTAATAAGTAGATGATGGGTTGCTAGAGTGACAGAAGCTTAAACCCTAGTTTATGTGTTGCTTCGTAAGGGGCTGATTTGGATCCATATGTTTCATGCTATGGTTAGGTTTACCTTAATACTTTTGTTGTAGTTGCGGATGCTTGCAATAGAGGTTAATCATAAGTGGGATGCTTGTCCAAGTAAGGACAGTACCCAAGCACCGGTCCACCCACATACCAAATTATCAAAGTACCGAACGTGAATCATATGAACGTGATGAAAACTAGCTTGACGATATTCCCATGTGTCCTCGGGAGCGCTTTTCTCTATATAAGAGTTTTCCAGGCTTGTCCTTTGCTACAAAAAGGATTGGGCCACCTTGCTGCACTTTATTTACTTTTGTTACTTGTTGCTCGTTACAAATTATCCTATCACAAAACTATCTGTTACCACTTATTTTAGTACTTGCAGAGAATACCTTGCTGGAAACCTCTTATCATTTCCTTCTGCTCCTCGTTGGGTTCGACACTATTACTTATCGAAAGGACTAGATAGATCCCCTATACTTGTGGGTCATCAATCATCCTGCACCGGTTCACCCTCCTCCTCTCCACCCAGCGGCTGGAAATCAATGGTGGTCCAGTCGATTCCAGTTAGGGCCTTGAATACAGCTTCGTCGCTTATAAGGGTGGAGGGGTCAACATCAGGAGCGTAGGTATGCTTACGGATTGGTGGGATAAGATTATCCACATCATGAGTTGGTGCAACAAGTCATTTGTTGTCAACATCATAAACTGGCTGATAGTGAGAGAGATCTGTTTCTTCGGCCAGTTTGCTCGCTAATGGGCGCATTTCCTTTGTCAAAGCTCGAAGATCATCATTATCAAACTCTAACCCGTCTTCCTTTATGCTCGGATAGCTGCGTCCTATATTGGCTGAGTCAAGATCGGGTATCCAGGCATTAGCCCGGATTAGCGCAGTCAGAGCACCCGCCCTTGCAGCTGATCTTTTTAACTCGTCCAACTGGGCAGGAAGCATTGACAACTTTTCTAATGTTTCCTTGATCAGGTTTGGGGGTGGTTTGTTATGAGCGGCAGTGCAAATGATCTGTTGTGCGCCGGTATATAACTGCTCTATAAGAGTATAGGCAGCCTTCAACTTCTTCTGCATATCAGAGCCCAGGTGGGTAATGCGAGATCCTGCATCATTGAACATATTGATAAACCGACAGTTTATGGGATAATACATGTTGAAGCTTATCATAAGGGTACTTACCAAACACAGCAGTGGTCATGGCATTGATTTGCTGCTTCAAGCCAGTCAATTCTTCTGCTACCGGTTTAAGAGTTGTTTCAGCGTCCTCCGCCCGCTTTAGCAGAGTTGCTTTTTCAGCGTCCCATCCTGCCCGTTCGCCTTTAAAGCCTTCTTTCAGTTGTTCCATGGCTGTTAAAGCGCCAGTCAGCTCTTCTTTAGCCTTGGAAATTTCTGCCTGTTGGGACTTGATATTTTCCTGAAGGTCGGCAATTTGAGATTCTTTTTGGCTTAGATCGGCCTGCAAGCGACATGTAATGAGTTACTAATGCATATTTGAAGTCCCAGGCATATAACAGGTTATACACTTGGCACTTGGGGGCTAATGCGTATGGCTTTTATCAACTGACATTTTCAAGTCCCAAGCACATAACAACTTATACACTTGGCACTTGGGGGCTAATGTATATTTGCTCAAGTCAAAATTATGGATTTTTCTTCATCAATCGGTTTACAAAGATGGTGTCAAGAGTTTTGGAAGCTTCACGACAAAAAGGTACCGATTCATCCTAAAGGTATAAACCGATCCCTGGGGGCTACACAAGCAAAAATTGCAAGATTCATACTTTAAAGTCCCAGTTCATCCTGAAACGATAAACCGGCCCTTGGGGACTACGCAGGCAAAAGTTGAAGCATTACAAAGTCCCGGTTCACGATGATATCATAAACCGGCCCTGGGGGGCTGCTGGAGTTGATATTAGAAATTGGACACAAGATAAACAATTATGAAGAGTTAATAGTGTTTACCTCATATCGCTCCATCACAAGGCCCACTAAACCGGCTTCATAGTCGCGGCTTGTATACAGGCGATTTAAGAAGCTAGAATGAATCTCTTGGGCGTTGAGGTGGGCATAGCTGGATAAATCCGTTTTCCACTTGCCCATATCCATAGCAGAAAACTCTTCCTTGGCACTATGCGTTGATAAAGCGATAGGATTGCCAGGGGTGGTGTGGCCGACGCCGGTGACAATGACATCATCCGATTGGTCATTAGCTGCTTTGGCTGGGCTTAGCGGCTTGGCTGCAGCTTTAGCCAGGCTTGGCGGGTCAGTAGCATGGCCGGTGGGATCCTCTTCCATCGGTTCAGCAAAGGTTTCATGATGTTCTGGTGGCGGATCATCATGTATAGCGTCAACATTAGGCTCAAATTGTTCTGGGATCTGTTCTGGATTATCATCAACCGGATTATCATCAGTCGGTTTATCATCAGCTGGTTTATTCAATTTGGCCTTTTTGCTAGGCCTGGCCTTGGCTCTGAAAGGAAAAGATATATAGGTTAGTATAACAAACAAGTATAAAGCGTCAAAGAGTTAAGTTTAAAGTGTTCACCCAGGAACAGTCTTGAGAGGAGGGAGTTGTGTGGCCATTGACACGCCAGATGATGAATGAGGTGTTCCATGATAGTTTGAATCAGACGGATTAAGAGGTTGCCTGAAATAACCCGCCTTGGGATAAGGAGTATCAGAAATGTAGCGACCCGACCCGAATGAATCAAGTGCTCTGTGCTCAGGTGTCATCCCTGGATCAGTAATGCTGACACCACACAGTACATCGAAGGATTTATAGCAGAGTGGCAATCACACACTTATTACATCGTTGTCTCAAAGAGAACTTTACAATAAATATGGCTTAAGGCCATCTAATAATGATAACAGCGGAATACTCGGAAGATAAATGGGTCCATCAACTCCAACGGCATCACTGAGTATAGGGCCACGAGCTAAAAACACCTTACTCGTCGTCTGAAAAGTCTGCAACATGAGAAGTTGCAGCCTGAAAACGGGTCAGCACATGGAATATGCTGGCAATGTAACACATAGAGAGTAATGGAATGAAACAGCTATACTATATGCATATAAGGCTGGTGGAAAGCTCTATGGTTACAGTTTTGCGTAAAGCCAGTTTTTCCCTACTGCAAAGGAATAAATTTGTTTAACTATCATGGTAGTTGTTAAACATCGAGAATGGTTGACAGCATTCCGATCCCAATTAAGTGAACAGTTAAAACCCAACAACATTAATTAGAAGTAACATGTTGAGATTCACATGATATTCAAGTACTAGATACTCAAGTTGTCCATAACCGGGGACACGGCTAATCATGATTAGTTTGTACACTCTGCAGAGGTTTGCGCACTTTTCCCCACATGACTCGATCGCCTCCGTTTGTTTTCTAGCACTACATGGTGTTTGAGAAACGGATGACCGAGACATAGTCTTTCAGAAGCACTAGCACCTTACATGTGGGGTAGACCGTACCACCTACAACCCCTACATCTGCTAGTCCACCCCGTAAGAGTTCGCACAACTTAGTCAACTATGCCAGAGCCCATAGTAGCATGTGGCTGCACACGGAAGTTTCTAGCATGAATGATCTTATGATCCCTTTGAGCCTGGGTGGCGGTCCAAAATAAAACAGGCAAGTCCTGATAGACATCAGGTGCCTCAATCCACCCAGATGTGTGTTTAAGTTGCCACCTTAGATAAACCATTAAAATTATCAACTCACATCTGTCATGGATATCACTCACCCAATCCACGTCTACTAGCATAGCATGGCATAATAAGCAAACGTAGAAGTAACTCCCAAAGGTTTCATAATAATACAGGTGATAGGTACTACCTCATCTACTTCCCATCCCACAGTTTAATTAGATCCTAATCATGCAATGTGTGAGGATTGATCTAATGCAATAAAACAAGGGTTGTAGAAAAGGTATGATCAAAGTGTTACTTGCCTTGCTGATGATCCGCGAGACCTAGGGTTTCGAAGTAACAAGCGGCGCAATCCGGGTGATCTATCGTAGACAAACAACAAGCATACAAAAGTACTCATCTAATGCACAGGTAAAACTCGAACAAGAGAATGAAACAGAAAATTCAACTTAAGAACTCTGGTTGCAAAGAAAGAAAGAACCGAACAAGGAAACGGAAAACAAAAGGCGGAAGAAAACAACTCGGTTCTAGCAAGTTGAAACTAGGTCAAATTTTACCAGGGCAAAAACATGTTTAGGTTGATTAGACGGAACGGCGGTTTCGAAATGAAACTCCAGGCGCTTGAATCACCTGATTCCGATAAACGAGCGAGAAGAAAGACTAGAACGAAGATCGGATCTGAGATCACGATCGCGGAATAAATCCGACGAAAAGAAAGAGACGAACGGTTAAACGAACGGGCGTCGTTAACCGGGGAATAATCGGTGATCATGTTCGTTGAGACGAACAGTCCGAAAGAAGAACGAAAACCAATCTCGGGTTTTCGGAAAAGAAACCGAAAAAGAAACGGAAAACCAATCTAGGGTTTCGGAAGAAAACCGAAACAAAACCGGAAGAAAAAGAAAAGAATCAGAGAGAAAACGGAATGGTTCTTTTAGGAAAAACCGGACCGGGGAAGAAAAAAGAGGCGCAGCGCGGGGCTACCTCCGGCAAGGCGAAACTCCGACGGCGGCGAGGCAAGAGCGGCGGCGGCGGCTATAGGCGCGGGGCGGCGGGTGAGGGGTGCGGGGTGGGGCTGCGCGCTGCTGCTTGCTGTGGCTTAGGAGGAGAGGGGCTTGGGGTTTTGATTTGATGTTTTGGAGGGGGGGGTGTTGGTATTTATATAGGTGAGGGGAGGGGGTTTCTTGGGGTGGGGGACAAGAAATAGAGTAGGAAAAGGAAAACGAAACAAAGGAAAGAGGGCTAGAACCGGCCTTGAGTCCCTCAGGGACTCAGCCTGAGCGAGGGGAGGCGGCGGCTGGCGCCTGGCGCGTGGCGCGCAGCGCTGCAGGGGGCGGCGGCGGGCTGGGCCTTTGGCCCGGCTGGCCTGCGGGAGTTCCCTTTTTTTTAAATCGGTTACGCGCGCAGAAAAACAAAAGAAAAACTATCTAAACGAACTCCGAAAATTACTAAAGTAAATTTTCCCCGACTCCTAAAAATGAGCCGAACAAAATGAACTTTACTCCGGGCCTAAAATGCAATTTTCGAAAACGCGCATTTTTCCCTATCCAAATAAAAAGCAAACAAAACTCCGGCAAAACCAAAATTTGATTTATTCATTAGATCTTCATTTTTCCTAACTTTGGGAAAGTCATATTATTCCCTCTCTCATATTGTGATATTGGGAAAAATAATTGAAGATGAAATAAAATAAATCAAATGATCCTCTTTTCAAAATTTGAGAAAACTCAAATATGAAAATAACGAAATCTCCAACTCTCTCCGAGGGTCCTTGAGTTGCGTGAAATTTCTAGGATCGGGCAAAATGCAAGAAAATATGACATGCATGATGATCTAATGTATAACATTCCAAATTGAAAATTTGGGATGTTACAAACCTACCCCCCTTAAAATGAATCTCGCCCTCGAGATTCGGGTTGGCTAGAAAATAGGCGAGGGTGGTCCTTGAGCAAATCTTCTTCTCTCTCCCAGGTGGCTTCATCCTCTGAGTGGTGGTTCCGCTGAACTTTGCAAAACTTGATAACCTTGCTGCGAGTAACTCTGCTGGCATAATCGAGAATCTTGACTGGCTTCTCCTCATATGTCAAGTCATCCTCCAACTGAATCGCTTCGAGTGGCATGGTATCTCTTAGCGGTACCTCTGCCATCTCGGCATGACATTTCTTAAGCTGAGAAACATGGAATACATCATGAACTCCTGACAGTCCCTCTGGTAATTCCAACTTATAAGCGACTTCTCCCATACGTTGCAAGATCTTGTACGATCCAACGAAACACGGTGCTAACTTTCCCTTAACTCCAAAGCGCTTAACTCCTCGAAGTGGGGATACTCGGAGATAAACTCTGTCTCCGGTTTTGTAAACTGTCTCCTTGCATTTAGAATCTGCGTAGCTCTTCTGCCTAGACTGGGCTACCTTGAGCCTATCGCGAATCAACTTAACTTTCCATTCAGACTCCTTAATCAAATCTGGTCCAAAGAATTGACGGTCTCCAACTTCGTCCCATGACAACGGTGTCCTGCACCTCCTTCCGTATAAAGCTTCGAAAGGTGCCATCTTCAAACTGGTTTGGTAACTGTTGTTATAAGAAAACTCCGCATACGGCAAGTTATCGTCCCAACTAGATCCATAATCTAGTGCACAAGCTCTCAGCATATCTTCCAAAATCTGATTGACTCTCTCGGTCTGTCCATCCGTCGGTGGATGAAAAGCCGTGCTGAACTCTAGTCTGGTTCCTAAAGTTTCATGCAACTGATTCCAAAACTTTGAAGTAAATTTAGTTCCTCTATCTGATACGATACTCCTCGGAACTCCATGCAAACAAATGATCCTAGTCATATATATCTTCGCCAACTTAGCACTGGTGTAAGTGGTCTTAACTGGGATAAAATGTGCTACCTTTGTCAAATGATCAACTACTACCCATATCGAATCGTAGCCTGCCTTTGTCCTGGGTAGTCCCGTGATAAAATCCATGCCTATCTTATCCCACTTCCATTTGGGTATCGGCAATGGTTGTAACAATCCTGCTGGCTTCTGATGCTCTACCTTTACTCTCTGACATACGTCACAAACTACTACATATGCTGCAATATCCTTCTTCATTCCGGTCCACCAGAATGTTTCCTTCAAATACAAATACATCTTGGTATCCCTGGGTGAATCAAATACGGTGAATCATGTGCCTCTTGCAAAATCAACTTCCTGATCTCCGGGTCATTTGGCACATAAACACGGTCCTCAAACCATAGGGTATCGTGCTCATCCTCATGAAATACCTTTGCTTTTCCTTCGCTCAATTTCTCTTTTATAACA
This sequence comes from Triticum aestivum, assembly GCF_018294505.1. Taxonomy (NCBI): domain Eukaryota; kingdom Viridiplantae; phylum Streptophyta; class Magnoliopsida; order Poales; family Poaceae; genus Triticum; species Triticum aestivum. The sequence continues at coordinate 647,063,528 of NC_057797.1, forward strand.
GCAATCTCCTTGTCAGATTTCTGAGCTTCTTTGATCTTATCCATCAATGTTGACTGAATCTCCAATGTTGCTACATAGCCTCTCGGAACTATTTCCAAAAATAGCTCACGAAGATTTTCTGCTAACTCCTTTGGTATTTTCCCCGTCATTAGAGTTTTGACATGGCTCTTACGGCTCAATGCGTCAGCTACTACATTAGCTTTTTCGGGATGGTAATGCAACCTCATGTCATAATCCTTGATGAGCTCCAACCATCATCCTTTGTCTGAGGTTCAACTCCTTCTGCGTGAAAATGTACTTCAAACTCTTGTGATCCGTGTACACCTCACAATGATTTCCAATGAGGAAATGTCTCCATCTTTTCAATGCATGCACTACGGCTACTAACTCCAAATCATGCGTGGCATAATTCAACTCATGAGGCTTCAGTTGCCGTGAAGCATACGAAACAACTCTCCCTTCCTGCATAAGCACTGCTCCAAGTCCTCGACGTGAAGCGTCGCAATACACCTCATAATCCTTGGTCTGATCTGGCAAAATCAATACTGGTGAGGTGACCAAACGTTTCTTCAACTCTTGGAAACTAGCCTCACACTCCTCAGTCCATTTGAACTTAGTATCCTTCTTCAACAACTCCGTCATAGGCTTCACAATCTTTGAGAAATTCTCAATAAACCTCCAGTAGTATCCTGCGAGTCCAAGAAAACTCGGGATCTCTCCAACTGTTGTTGGTGCTTCCCATTCGGTTACGGTCTCAACCTTTGTGGGGTCAACTGCTATAACTTCTCCGGATATAACGTGTCCGAGGAATCCAACTTCCTTCAACCAAAACTCACATTTGCTGAATTTGGCATATAACTGGTGTTCCCTTAGTTTCTTCAAAACCAAACGCAAATGTTCCTTATGCTCCTCTTCATTCTTTGAATAAACCAGGATGTCATCAATGAACACTACGACGAACTTATCCAAAAACTCCATAAACACTTTGTTCATCAGGTTCATAAAATAGGCAGGTGCGTTAGTCAATCCAAATGACATAACGGTATACTCATACAGTCCATATCTTGTGGTGAATGCTGTCTTAGGTACGTCCTGCTCTCGAATCTTCAATTGATGGTACCCTGATCGCAAATCGATCTTGAAAAACACTTTAGCTCCTTGCAACCGATCAAACAGATCGTTGATCATTGGCAGTGGGTACTTGTTCTTGATGGTTACTTCGTTCAATCCCCGATAATCTACAACCATCCTTAAGGATCCATCCTTCTTTTCCACTAGAAGTATGGGTGATCCCCAAGGTGAAGAACTTGGGCGAATGTAACCTTTATCCAATAACTCCTTAATCTGATTCTTAATTTCCACCAAATCCTTTGCTGGCATCCGATACGGTCGCTTCGATATTGGCCCAGTGCCTGGCAATAGCTCAATCAAAAACTCAATGTCTCTATCCGGTGGCATGCCTGGCAATTCCTCAGGAAATACATCAGGAAAATCCTTCACCACTGGTACTTCCTCTTGCACAACTCCTGTTAGGCAGTTTACTTGTGTCCTGTTTGGCACATGCCGGGATACATACTTGATCCTTCTTCCTTCTGGTGTGGTAAGCAAAATTGTCCTACTGGCGCAATCGATGTTTCCTCCATACATCGACAACCAATCCATACCAAGAATCACATCCAATCCTTGAGATTCCAATACTATTAGGTCTGAGGGAAACACATAGTTACCAATCCTTAATGGTAACCGATCACACCATCGTCTAGCCATAAACTCCGCTCCTGGTGAGCTTACTAACATGGGTGTCCTAAGGGCTTGGGTTGGCAAGTTATATTTATCCACAAATCCCCTTGATATGTATGAATGCGATGCACCGGTATCAAAAAGAACGAGTGCAGTAAATGACTTAACCAGAAACTTACCGATTACTGCATCAGGCTGATCTTCAACCTCCTCCACATTAATGTGGTTCACCTGTCCCCTATTGAAAGGGTTCGGTTTCTTCCCAGAGCTTCCATTGCCATTTCCATTCTGGCCTTCGGGACATTCATTGGCATAATGTCCGGTCTTAGAACACTTGAAACAGGTGACTTGACTCAGATCTCTCTTGGTTGGGGTCGATGGGGTGGTCCGGTTCTGGCCGTTGCTTCCTCCATTCCCATTACCATTCTTGTGGCCATTATGGTTGTGCGAACTACCTCCTCCATGGGTATGCTGAAACTGAAATCCCGGTTTTGGGGTAAAACGGGGCTTCTGCTGGGCTCCAGAATTATACTTCCCCTGTCCATACTTCCTCTTACGGTTCTCAATCTGCTGTTGCTTTCCTTCAATCATGATGGCACGATCTACCAACTCCTGGTAGTTGTTGAAACTCGCTACCATCAACTTCATGCTTAGTTCATCATTCAGTCCTTCCAGAAACTTCTCCTGCTTAGCTGCATCCGTAGCAACGTCATCTGGGGCATAACGCGCTAACTTGCTGAAATCGTCAACGTACTGGCCAACTGTCCTTCCTCCTTGGCGTAAGTTGCGAAACTCACGCTTCTTCATGGCCATAGCTCCTGCTGAAACATGGGCAGTGCGGAAAGCTTGCTGAAACTGATCCCATGTGACAGTGTCAACTGGGTAAGTGGCTGTGAAATTCTCCCACCATGCTGCCGCGGGTCCGTCAAGCTGGTGAGCGGCAAACTTCACTTTCTCACCATCCGTGCATCCTGCAGTGGTCAACTCCCTTCCTATCTTGCGGAGCCAATCGTCTGCTACTATCGGCTCGGTGCTACTGGAAAACACCGGCGGATTCAGCCTAAGGAAACGGGCTAAGTGGTCAACAGGTGGTGGTGGTGGTGGGTTGTTGTTGTTTCCCTGATTCTGATTCTAAACTAGCAACTGCATCAAGGTGTTCTGCTGCTGGATCAACTGGGTGAGCTCCGGCGGAAAGGCAAATCCGGGGTCACGTCTCGGAGGCATCTGAGGGTTTAGAAAAGACGAGAATTAAGAATAGAGTGAGGTCTAAAGGGAAAACACTACCCCAATGCACATGAGCAAATGCACACAAAATCACTTCATTCAATCAAACAAGGGCTTACAATCGGTCTAACTATCGCAAAAGTGCTCGAACTATAATGTTTACATGGGGGAATACTACTATTATCTGGTGGTCATCTAGAAATTTGAACCGGTGGAAGACTCCATGATATCTGCTCCAGCTTCGTCTTCAAAGTCGGGTTCACTTGGATCCGAATCGGTGTCGTCGATGATGACGTAGTTGTCCGGACATGCGACGTACATGTCTTCCTTCCTGGATGCTAACTTCCTCTTGAGTTCTTCAATCTCCTGCTTAAGATCGCCAGTGTGTCTTGCTAGAGCTACGATCTCGTCCATGTAGTCCTTGCGTGTAGACTTCAGTTCTCCTTCTAGCTCGATGATCCTTGCCTTTGCATTCTTCAACTCTATCATATCATTGCACATCTGGTTCTTGTGGCGTCGAATGTGCTGGTTTAACTCCTGGATGAAAGATGCAATGGATCTATCCTTCTTGGTGCTGACTAACTCCCATTGTTCATCTCGGCGTCCGCAAATCTGGTAGATAGTGTCCTTGAGGTCTTCTTGGTAAACTTCTCCAATGCGTCCTATGGTGATATGAGCTGCCATGCTCTTTCCCAGACTCCAGGTTGGTGCATTGAAAACACTATCTATAGGCTTCGTGATTGGCGCGAATGTTCTTCCCGGAACATGAGCTTGAATCTTCCAGCGCTCCTCTTCAGGCAGAGTGGCGTTGAAGGTTCCCGTGAAGCTTGGTAATCCAATGTTTAGGTACTTGGTGACTTCCTTCAGGTGAAATCCAAATGGTGTGCCTTCATCCGGTTGAGCGTACTTAATCTTCGCGTTCGTCATCCTAAAAGAGTAGAAAAGATGAGGAGTTTAGAAAATGAGAAGAGAAGGGTGATCTATGGCTTTAACTTAGTGGTCGTGTCCTACAGTCAGCGTGTGCTCTGATACCATCTCTGTAGCGACCCGACCCGAATGGATCAAGTGCTCTGTGCTCAGGTGTCATCCCTGGATCAGTAATGCTGACACCACACAGTACATCGAAGGATTTATAGCAAAGTGGCAATCACACACTTATTACATCGTTGTCTCAAAGAGAACTTTACAATAAATATGGCTTAAGGCCATCTAATATCGATAACAGCGGAAGACTCGGAAGATAAATGGGTCCATCAACTCCAACGGCATCACTGAGTATAGAACCACGACCTAAAAGCACCTTACTCGTCGTCTGAAAAGTCTGCAACATGAGAAGTTGCAGCCCGAAAACGGGTCAGCACATGGAATATGCTGGCAATGTAACACATAGAGAGTAATGGAATGAAACAGCTATACTATATGCATATATGGCTGGTGGAAAGCTCTATGGTTACAGTTTTGCGTAAAGCCAGTTTTTCCCTACTGCAAAGGAATAAATTTATTTAACTATCATGGTAGTTGTTAAACATCGAGAATGGTTGACAGCATTCCGATCCCAATTAAGTGAACAATTAAAACCCAACAACATTAATTAGAAGTAACATGTTGAGATTCACATGATATTCAAGTACTAGATACTCAAGTTGTCCATAACCGGGGACACGGCTAATCATGATTAGTTTGTACACTCTGCAGAGGTTTGCGCACTTTTCCCCACATGACTCGATCGCCTCCGTTTGTTTTCTCGCACTACATGGTGTTTGAGAAACGGATGACCGAGACATAGTCTTTCAGAAGCGCTAGCACCTTACATGTGGGGTAGACCGTACCACCTACAACCCCTACATCTGCTAGTCCACCCCGTAAGAGTTCGCACAACTTAGTCAACTATGCCAGAGCCCATAGTAGCATGTGGCTGCACACGGAAGTTTCTAGCATGAATGATCTTATGATCCCTTTGAGCCTGGGTGGCGGTCCAAAATAAAACAGGCAAGTCCTGATAGACATCAGGTGCCTCAATCCACCCAGATGTGTGTTTAAGTTGCCACCTTAGATAAACCATTAAAATTATCAACTCACATCTGTCATGGATATCACTCACCCAATCCACGTCTACTAGCATAGCATGGCATAATAAGCAAACGTAGAAGTAACTCCCAAAGGTTTCATAATAATACAGGTAATAGGTACTACCTCATCTACTTCCCATCCCACAATTTAATTAGATCCTAATCATGCAATGTGTGAGGATTGATCTAATGCAATAAAACATGGGTTGTAGAAAAGGTATGATCAAAGTGTTACTTGCCTTGCTGATGATCCGCGAGACCTAGGGTTTCGAAGTAACAAGCGGCGCAATCCGGGTGATCTATCGCAGACAAACAACAAGCACACAATAAGTACTCATCTAATGCACAGGTAAAACTCGAACAAGAGAACGAACCAGAAAGTTCAACTTAAGAACTCCGGTTGCAAAGAAAGAACGAACCGAACAAGAAACGGAAAACAAACGGCGGAAGAAAACAACTCGGTTCTAGCAAGTTGAAACTAGGTCAAATTTTACCAGGGCAAAAACTTGTTTAGGTTGATTAGACGGAACGGCGGTTTCGAAACGAAACTCCAGGCGCTTGAATCACCTGATTCCGATAAACGAGCGAGAAGAAAGACTAGAACGAAGATCGGATCTGAGATCGCGATCGCGGAATAAATCCGACGAAAAGAAAGAGACGAACGGTTAAACGAACGGGCGTCGTTAACCGGGGAATAATCGGTGATCATGTTCGTTGAGACGAACAGTCCGAAAGAAGAACGAAAACCAATCTCGGGTTTTCGGAAAAGAAACCGAAAAAGAAACGGAAAACCGATCTAGGGTTTCAGAAGAAAACCGAAACAAAACCGGAAGAAAAAGAAAAGAATCAGAGAGAAAACGGAATGGTTCTTTTAGGAAAAACCGGACCGGGGAAGAAAAAAGAGGCGCAGCGCGGGGCTACCTCCGGCGAGGCGAAACTCCGACGGTGGCGAGGCAAGAGCGGCGGCGGCGGCTATAGGAGCGGGGCGGTGGGTGAGGGGTGCGGGGTGGGGCTGCGCGCTGCTGCTTGCTGTGGCTTAGGAGGAGAGGGGCTTGGGGTTTTGATTTGATGTTTTGGAGGGGGGGTGTTGGTATTTATATAGGAGAGGGGAGGGGGTTTCTTGGGGTGGGGACAAGAAATAGAGTAGGAAAAGGAAAACGAAACAAAGGAAAGAGGGCTAGAACCGGCCTTGAGTCCCTCAGGGACTCAGCCTGGGCGAGGGGAGGCGGCGCCTGGCGCCTGGCGGCTGGCGGCTGGCGCCTGGCGCGCAGCGCTGCAGGGGCGGCGGCGGGCTGGGCCTTTGGCCCGGCTGGCCTGCGGGAGTTCCCTTTTTTTTAAATCGGTTACGCGCGCAGAAAAACAAAAGAAAAACTATCTAAACGAACTCCGAAAATTACTAAAGTAAATTTCCCCGACTCCTAAAAATGAGCCGAACAAAATGAACTTTACTCCGGGCCTAAAATGCAATTTTCGAAAACGCGCATTTTTCCCTATCCAAATAAAAGCAAACAAAACTCCGGCAAAACCAAAATTTGATTTATTCATTAAATCTTCATTTTTCCTAATTTGGGAAAGTCATATTATTCCCTCTCTCATATTTTGATATTGGAAAAATAATTGAAGATGAAATAAATAAATCAAATGATCCTCTTTTCAAATTTGAGAAAACTCTCAAATATGAAAATAACGAAATCTCCAACTCTCTCCGAAGGTCCTTGAGTTGCGTGAAATTTCTAGGATCGACCAAAATGCAAGAAAATATGATATGCATGATGATCTAATGTATAACATTCCAAATTGAAAATTTGGGATGTTACAAACCTACCCCCCTTAAGATGAATCTCGCCCTCGAGATTCGGGTTGGCTAGAAAATAGGTGAGGGTGGTCCTTGAGCAAATCTTCTTCTCTCTCCCAGGTGGCTTCATCCTCTGAGTGGTGGTTCCACTGAACTTTGCAAAACTTGATAACCTTGCTGCGAGTAACTCTGCTGGCATAATCGAGAATCTTGACTGGCTTCTCCTCATATGTTAAGTCGTCCTTCAACTGAATCGCTTCGAGTGGCACGGTATCTCTTAGCGGTACCTCCGCCATCTCGGCATGACATTTCTTCAGCTGAGAAACATGGAATACATCATGAACTCCTGACAGTCCCTCTGGTAATTCCAACTTATAAGCGACTTCTCCCATACGTTGCAAGATCTTATACGGTCCAACGAAACGCGGTGCTAACTTTCCCTTAACTCCAAAGCGCTTAACTCCTCGAAGTGGGGATACTCGGAGATAAACTCTGTCTCCGGTTTCGTAAACTGTCTCCTTGCGTTTAGAATCTGCGTAGCTCTTCTGCCTGGACTGGGCTACCTTGAGCCTATCGCGAATCAACTTAACTTTCCGTTCAGACTCCTTAATCAAATCTGGTCCAAAGAATTGACGGTCTCCAACTTCGTCCCATGACAACGGTGTCCTGCACCTCCTTCCGTATAAAGCTTCGAAAGGTGCCATCTTCAAACTGGTTTGGTAACTGTTGTTATAAGAAAACTCCGCATACGGCAAGTTATCGTCCCAACTAGATCCATAATCTAGTGCACAAGCTCTCAGCATATCTTCCAAAATCTGATTGACTCTCTCGGTCTGTCCATCCGTCTGCGGATGAAAAGCTGTGCTGAACTCTAGTCTGGTTCCTAAAGTTTCATGCAACTGATTCCAAAACTTTGAGGTAAATTGGGTTCCTCTATCTGATACGATACTCCTCGGAACTCCATGCAAACAAATGATCCTAGTCATGTATATCTTCGCCAACTTAGCACTGGTGTAAGTGGTCTTAACTGGAATAAAATGTGCTACCTTTGTCAAACGATCAACTACTACCCATATCGAATCATAGCCTGCTTTGTCCTGGGTAGTCCTGTGATAAAATCCATGCCTATCTTATCCCACTTCCATTCGGGTATCGGCAATGGTTGTAACAATCCTGCTGGCTTCTGATGCTCTGCCTTTACTCTCTGACATACGTCACAAACTGCTACATATGCTGCAATATCCTTCTTCATTCCGGTCCACCAGAATGTTTCCTTCAAATCCAAATACATCTTGGTATTCCCTGGGTGAATCGAATACGGTGAATCATGTGCCTCTTGCAAAATCAACTTCCTGATCTCCGGGTCATTTGGCACATAAACACGGTCCTCAAACCATAGGGTATCGTGCTCATCCTCACGAAATCCCTTTGCTTTTCCTTCGCTCAATTTCTCTTTTATAGCAGCAATCTCCTTGTCAGATTTCTGAGCTTCTCTGATCTTATCCATCAATGTTGACTGAATCTCCAATGCTGCTACATAGCCTCTCGGAACTATTTCCAAACATAGCTCACGAAGGTTTTCTGCTAACTCCTTGGGTATTTTCCCCGTCATTAGAGTATTGACATGGCTCTTACGGCTCAATGCGTCAGCTACTACATTAGCTTTTCCGGGATGGTAATGCAATCTCATGTCATAATCCTTGATGAGCTCCAACCATCTCCTTTGTCTGAGGTTCAACTCCTTCTGCGTGAAAATGTACTTCAAACTCTTGTGATCCGTGTACACCTCACAATGATTTCCAATGAGGAAATGTCTCCACGTTTTCAATGCATGCACTACGGCTGCTAACTCCAAATCATGCGTGGCATAATTCAACTCATGAGGCTTCAGTTGCCGTGAAGCATACGAAACAACTCTCCCTTCCTGCATAAGCACTGCTCCAAGTCCTCGACGTGAAGCGTCGCAATACACCTCATAATCCTTGGTCTGATCTGGCAAAATCAATACTGGTGAGGTAACCAAACGTTTCTTCAACTCCTGGAAACTAGCCTCACACTCCTCAGTCCATTTGAACTTAGTATCCTTCTTCAACAACTCCGTCATAGGCTTCGCAATCTTTGAGAAATTCTCAATAAATCTCCGGTAGTATCCTGCGAGTCCAAGAAAACTCCGGATCTCTCCAACTGTTGTTGGTGCTTCCCATTCGGTTACGGTCTCAACCTTTGTGGGGTCAACTGCTATACCTTCTCCGGATATAACGTGTCCGAGGAATCCAACTTCCTTCAACCAAAACTCACATTTGCTGAATTTGGCGTATAACTGATGTTCCCTTAGTTTCTCCAAAACCAAACGCAAATGTTCCTTATGCTCCTCTTCATTCTTTGAATAAACCAGGATGTCATCAATGAACACTACGACGAACTTATCCAAAAACTCCATAAACACTTTGTTCATCAGGTTCATAAAATAGGCAGGTGCGTTAGTCAATCCAAATGACATAACGGTATACTCATACAGTCCATATCTTGTGGTGAATGCTGTCTTAGGTATGTCCTGCTCTCGAATCTTCAATTGATGGTACCCTGATCGCAAATCGATCTTGGAAAACACTTTAGCTCCTTGCAACCGATCAAACAGATCGTTGATCATTGGCAGTGGGTACTTGTTCTTGATGGTTACTTCATTCAATCCCCGATAATCTACAACCATCCTTAATGATCCATCCTTCTTTTCCACTAGAAGTACGGGTGATCCCCAAGGCGAAGAACTTGGGCGAATGTAACCTTTATCCAATAACTCCTTAATCTGATTCTTAATTTCCACCAAATCCTTTGCTGGCATCCGGTACGGTCGCTTCGATATTGGGCCTGTACCTGGCAATAACTCAATCAAAAACTCAATGTCTCTATCCGGTGGCATGCCTGGCAATTCCTCAGGAAATACATCAGGAAAATCCTTCACCACTGGTACTTCCTCTTGCACAACTCCTGTTAGGCAGTTTACTTGTGTCCTGTTTGGCACATGCCGGGATACATACTTGATCCTTCTTCCTTCTGGTGTGGTAAGCAAAATTGTCTTACTAGCGCAATCGATGTTTCCTCCATACATCGACAACCAATCCATGCCTAATATCACATCCAATCCTTGAGATTCCAATACTATTAGGTCTGAGGGAAACACATAGTTACCAATCCTTAATGGTAACCGATCACACCATCGTCTAGCCATAAACTCCGCTCCTGGTGAGCTTACTAACATGGGTGACCTAAGGGCTTGGGTTGGCAGGTTATATTTATCCACAAATCCCCTTGATATGTATGAATGCGATGCACCAGTATCAAAAAGAACGAGTGCAGTAAATGACTTAACCAAAAACTTACCGATTACTGCATCAGGCTGATCTTCAACCTCCTCCACATTAATGTGGTTCACCTGTCCCCTATTGAAAGGGTTCGGCTTCTTCCCAGAGCTTCCATTGCCATTTCCATTCTGGCCTTCGGGACATTCATTGGCATAATGTCCGGTCTTGGAACACTTGAAACAGGTGACTTGACTCAGGTCTCTCTTGGTTGGGGTCGATGGGGTGGTCCGGTTCTGGCCGTTGCTTCCTCCATTCCCATTACCATTCTTGTGGCCATTATGGTTGTGCGAGCTACCTCCTCCATGGGTATGCTGAAACTGAAATCCCGGTTTAGGGGTAAAACGGGGCTTCTGCTGGGCTCCAGAGTTATACTTCCCCTGTCCATACTTCCTCTTACGGTTCTCAATCTGCTGTTGCTTTCCTTCAATCATGATGGCACGATCTACCAACTCCTGGTAGTTGTTGAAACTCGCTACCATCAACTTCATGCTTAGTTCATCATTCAGTCCTTCCAGAAACTTCTCCTGCTTAGCTGCATCCGTAGCAACGTCATCTGGGGCATAACGTGCTAACTTGCTGAAATCGTCAACGTACTGGCCAACTGTCCTTCCTCCTTGGCGTAAGTTGCGAAACTCACGCTTCTTCATGGCCATAGCTCCTGCTGAAACATGGGCAGTGCGGAAAGCTTGCTGAAACTGATCCCATGTGACAGTGTCAACTGGGTAAGTGGCTGTGAAATTCTCCCACCATGCTGCCGCGGGTCCGTCAAGCTGGTGAGCGGCAAACTTCACTTTCTCACCATCCGTGCATCCTGCAGTGGTCAACTCCCTTCCTATCTTGCGGAGCCAATCGTCTGCTACTATCGGCTCGGTGCTACTGGAAAACACCGGCGGATTCAGCCTAAGGAAACGGGCTAAGTGGTCAACAGGTGGTGGTGGTGGTGGGTTGTTGTTGTTTCCTGCTGGTTCTGGACTAACATCTGCATCAATTGATTCTGCTGCTGGATCAACTGGGTGAGCTCCGGTGGAAATCCATTGTCACGTCTCGGAGGCATCTGAGGGTTTAGAAAAGACGAGAATTAAGAATAGAGTGAGGTCTAAAGGGAAAACACTACCCCAATGCACATGAGCAAATTCACACAAAATCACTTCATTCAATCAAACAAGGGCTTACAAACGGTCTAACTATCGCAAAAGTGCTCGAACTATAATGTTTACATGGGGGAATACTACTACTATCTGGTGGTCATCTAGAAATTTGAACCGGTGGAAGACTCCATGATATCTGCTCCAGCTTCGTCTTCAAAGTCGGGTTCACTTGGATCCGAATCGGTGTCGTCGATGATGATGTAGTTGTCCGGACATGCGACATACATGTCTTCCTTCCTGGATGCTAACTTCCTCTTGAGTTCTTCAATCTCCTGCTTAAGATCGCCATTGTGTCTTGCTAGAGCTACGATCTCGTCCATGTAGTCCTTGCGTGTAGACTTCAGTTCTCCTTCTAGCTCGATGATCCTTGCCTTTGCATTCTTCAACTCTATCATATCATTGCACATCTGGTTCTCGTGGCGTCGAATGTGCTGGTTTAACTCCTGAATGAAAGATGCAATGGATCTATCCTTCTTGGTGCTGACTAACTCCCATTGTTCATCTCGGCGTCCGCAAATCTGGTAGATAGTGTCCTTGAGGTCTTCTTGATAAACTTCTCCAATGCGTCCTATGGTGATATGAGCTGCCATGCTCCTTCCCAGACTCCAGGTTGGTGCATTGAAAACACTATCTATAGGCTTCGTGATTGGCGCGAATGTTCTTCCCGGAACGTGAGCTTGAATCTTCCAGCGCTCCTCTTCAGGCAGAGTGGCGTTGAAGGTTCCCGTGAAGCTTGGTAATCCAATGTTCAGGTACTTGGTGACTTCCTTCAGGTGAAATCCAAATGGTGTGCCTTCATCCGGTTGAGCGTACTTAATCTTCGCGTTCGTCATCCTAAAAGAGTAGAAAAGATGAGGAGTTAGAAAATGAGAAGAGAATGGTGATCTATGGCTTTAACTTAGTGGTCGTGTCCTACAGTCAGCGTGTGCTCTGATACCATCTCTGTAGCGACCCGACCCGAATGGATCAAGTGCTCTGTGCTCAGGTGTCATCCCTGGATCAGTAATGCTGACACCACACAGTACATCGAAGGATTTATAGCAGAGTGGCAATCACACACTTATTACATCGTTGTCTCAAAGAGAACTTATTACAATAAATATGGCTTAAGGCCATCTAATGTCGATAACAGCGGAAGACTCGGAAGATAAATGGGTCCATCAACTCCAACGGCATCACTGAGTATAGAACCACGACCTAAAAGCACCTTACTCGTCGTCTGAAAAGTCTGCAACATGAGAAGTTGCAGCCCGAAAACGGGTCAGCACATGGAATATGCTGGCAATGTAACACATAGAGAGTAATGGAATGAAACAGCTATACTATATGCATATATGGCTGGTGGAAAGCTCTATGGTTACAGTTTTGCGTAAAGCCAGTTTTTCCCTACTGCAAAGGAATAAATTTATTTAACTATCATGGTAGTTGTTAAACATCGAGAATGGTTGACAGCATTCCGATCCCAATTAAGTGAACAATTAAAACCCAACAACATTAATTAGAAGTAACATGTTGAGATTCACATGATATTCAAGTACTAGATACTCAAGTTGTCCATAACCGGGGACACGGCTAATCATGATTAGTTTGTACACTCTGCAGAGGTTTGCGCACTTTTCCCCACATGACTCGATCGCCTCCGTTTGTTTTCTCGCACTACATGGTGTTTGAGAAACGGATGACCGAGACATAGTCTTTCAGAAGCGCTAGCACCTTACATGTGGGGTAGACCGTACCACCTACAACCCCTACATCTGCTAGTCCACCCCGTAAGAGTTCGCACAACTTAGTCAACTATGCCAGAGCCCATAGTAGCATGTGGCTGCACACGGAAGTTTCTAGCATGAATGATCTTATGATCCCTTTGAGCCTGGGTGGCGGTCCAAAATAAAACAGGCAAGTCCTGATAGACATCAGGTGCCTCAATCCACCCAGATGTGTGTTTAAGTTGCCACCTTAGATAAACCATTAAAATTATCAACTCACATCTGTCATGGATATCACTCACCCAATCCACGTCTACTAGCATAGCATGGCATAATAAGCAAACGTAGAAGTAACTCCCAAAGGTTTCATAATAATACAGGTAATAGGTACTACCTCATCTACTTCCCATCCCACAATTTAATTAGATCCTAATCATGCAATGTGTGAGGATTGATCTAATGCAATAAAACATGGGTTGTAGAAAAGGTATGATCAAAGTGTTACTTGCCTTGCTGATGATCCGCGAGACCTAGGGTTTCGAAGTAACAAGCGGCGCAATCCGGGTGATCTATCGCAAACAAACAACAAGCATACAATAAGTACTCATCTAATGCACAGGAAAAACTCGAACAAGAGAACGAACCAGAGAGTTCAACTTAAGAACTCCGGTTGCAAAGAAAGAAAGAACCGAACAAGGAACGGAAAACAAACGGCGGAAGAAAACAACTCGGTTCTAGCAAGTTGAAACTAGGTCAAATTTTACCGGGGCAAAAACTTCTTTAGGTTGATTAGACGGAACGGCGGTTTCGAAACGAAACTCCAGGCGCTTGAATCACCTGATTCCGATAAACGAGTGAGAAGAAAGACTAGAACGAAGATCGGATCTGAGATCGCGATCACGGAATAAATCCGACGAAAAGAAAGAGACGAACGGTTAAACGAACGGGCATCGTTAACCGGGGAATAATCGGTGATCACGTTCGTTGAGATGAACGGTCCAAAATAAGAACGAAAATCGATCTAGGGTTTTCGGAAAAGAAACCGAAAAAGAAATGGAAAACCGATCTAGGGTTTCGGAAGAAAACTGAAACAAAATCGGAAGAAAAAGAAAAGAATCGGAGAGAAAACGGAATGGTTCTTTTAGGAAAAACCGGACCGGGGAAGAAAAAAGAGGCGCGGCGCGGGGCTACCTCCGGCGAGGCGGAACTCCGACGGCGGCGAGGCAAGAGCGGCGGCGGCGGCTATAGGTGCGGGGCGGCGGGTGAGGGGCGCGGGGTGGGGCTGCGCGCTGCTGCTTGCTGCGGCTTAGGAGGAGAGGGGCTTGGGGTTTTGATTTGATGTTTTGGAGGGGGGTGTTGGTATTTATATAGGTGAGGGGAGGGGGTTTCTTGGGGTAGGGGACAAGAAATAGAGTAGGAAAAGGAAAACGAAACAAAGGAAAGAGGGCTAGAACCGGCCTTGAGTCCCTTTGGGACTCAGCCTGGGCGAGGGGAGGCGGCGGCTGGCGCCTGGCGCCTGGCGCGCAGCGCTGCTGGGGGCGGCGGCGGGCTGGGCCTTTGGCCCGGCTGGCCTGCGGGAGTTCCCTTTTTTTTAAATCGGTTACGCGCGCAGAAAAACAAAAGAAAAACTATCTAAACGAACTCCGAAAATTACTAAAGTAAATTTTCCCCGACTCCTAAAAATGAGCCGAACAAAATGAACTTTACTCCGGGCCTAAAATGCAATTTTCGAAAACGCGCATTTTTCCCTATCCAAATAAAAGCAAACAAAACTCCGGCAAAACCAAAATTTGATTTATTCATTAGATCTTCATTTTTCCTAACTTTGGGAAAGTCATATTATTCCCTCTCTCATATTGTGATATTGGGAAAAATAATTGAAGATGAAATAAAATAAATCAAATGATCCTCTTTTCAAAATTTGAGAAAACTCAAATATGAAAATAACGAAATCTCCAACTCTCTCCGAGGGTCCTTGAGTTGCGTGAAATTTCTAGGATCGGGCAAAATGCAAGAAAATATGACATGCATGATGATCTAATGTATAACATTCCAAATTGAAAATTTGGGATGTTACAAACCTACCCCCCTTAAAATGAATCTCGCCCTCGAGATTCGGGTTGGCTAGAAAATAGGCGAGGGTGGTCCTTGAGCAAATCTTCTTCTCTCTCCCAGGTGGCTTCATCCTCTGAGTGGTGGTTCCACTGAACTTTGCAAAACTTGATAACCTTGCTGCGAGTAACTCTGCTGGCATAATCGAGAATCTTGACTGGCTTCTCCTCATATGTCAAGTCATCCTCCAACTGAATCGCTTCGAGTGGCACGGTATCTCTTAGCGGTACCTCTGCCATCTCGGCATGACATTTCTTAAGCTGAGAAACATGGAATACATCATGAACTCCTGACAGTCCCTCTGGTAATTCCAACTTATAAGCGACTTCTCCCATACGTTGCAAGATCTTGTACGGTCCAACGAAACGCGGTGCTAACTTTCCCTTAACTCCAAAGCGCTTAACTCCTCGAAGTGGGGATACTCGGAGATAAACTCTGTCTCCGGTTTCGTAAACTGTCTCCTTGCGTTTAGAATCTGCGTAGCTCTTCTGCCTGGACTGGGCTACCTTGAGCCTATCGCGAATCAACTTAACTTTCCGTTCAGACTCCTTAATCAAATCTGGTCCAAAGAATTGACGGTCTCCAACTTCGTCCCATGACAACGGTGTCCTGCACCTCCTTCCGTATAAAGCTTCGAAAGGTGCCATCTTCAAACTGGTTTGGTAACTGTTGTTATAAGAAAACTCCGCATACGGCAAGTTATCGTCCCAACTAGATCCATAATCTAGTGCACAAGCTCTCAGCATATCTTCCAAAATCTGATTGACTCTCTCGGTCTGTCCATCCGTCTGCGGATGAAAAGCTGTGCTGAACTCTAGTCTGGTTCCTAAAGTTTCATGCAACTGATTCCAAAACTTTGAGGTAAATTGGGTTCCTCTATCTGATACGATACTCCTCGGAACTCCATGCAAACAAATGATCCTAGTCATGTATATCTTCGCCAACTTAGCACTGGTGTAAGTGGTCTTAACTGGAATAAAATGTGCTACCTTTGTCAAACGATCAACTACTACCCATATCGAATCATAGCCTGCTTTGTCCTGGGTAGTCCTGTGATAAAATCCATGCCTATCTTATCCCACTTCCATTCGGGTATCGGCAATGGTTGTAACAATCCTGCTGGCTTCTGATGCTCTGCCTTTACTCTCTGACATACGTCACAAACTGCTACATATGCTGCAATATCCTTCTTCATTCCGGTCCACCAGAATGTTTCCTTCAAATCCAAATACATCTTGGTATTCCCTGGGTGAATCGAATACGGTGAATCATGTGCCTCTTGCAAAATCAACTTCCTGATCTCCGGGTCATTTGGCACATAAACACGGTCCTCAAACCATAGGGTATCGTGCTCATCCTCACGAAATCCCTTTGCTTTTCCTTCGCTCAATTTCTCTTTTATAGCAGCAATCTCCTTGTCAGATTTCTGAGCTTCTCTGATCTTATCCATCAATGTTGACTGAATCTCCAATGCTGCTACATAGCCTCTCGGAACTATTTCCAAACATAGCTCACGAAGGTTTTCTGCTAACTCCTTTGGTATTTTCCCCGTCATTAGAGTTTGACATGGCTCTTACGGCTCAATGCGTCAGCTACTACATTAGCTTTTCCGGGATGGTAATGCAATCTCATGTCATAATCCTTGATGAGCTCCAACCATCTCCTTTGTCTGAGGTTCAACTCCTTCTGCGTGAAAATGTACTTCAAACTCTTGTGATCCGTGTACACCTCACAATGATTTCCAATGAGGAAATGTCTCCACGTTTTCAATGCATGCACTACGGCTGCTAACTCCAAATTATGCGTGGCATAATTCAACTCATGAGGCTTCAGTTGCTGTGAAGCATACGAAACAACTCTCCCTTCCTGCATAAGCACTGCTCCAAGTCCTCGACGTGAAGCGTCGCAATACACCTCATAATCCTTGGTCTGATCTGGCAAAATCAATACTGGTGAGGTGACCAAACGTTTCTTCAACTCCTGGAAACTAGCCTCACACTCCTCAGTCCATTTGAACTTAGTATCCTTCTTCAACAACTCCGTCATAGGCTTCGCAATCTTTGAGAAATTCTCAATAAACCTCCGGTAGTATCCTGCGAGTCCAAGAAAACTCTGGATCTCTCCAACTGTTGTTGGTGCTTCCCATTCAGTTACGGTCTCAACCTTTGTGGGGTCAACTACTATACCTTCTCCGGATATAACGTGTCCGAGGAATCCAACTTCCTTCAACCAAAACTCACATTTGCTGAATTTGGCGTATAACTGGTGTTCCCTTAGTTTCTCCAAAACCAAACGCAAATGTTCCTTATGCTCCTCTTCATTCGTTGAATAAACCAGGATGTCATCAATGAACACTGCGACGAACTTATCCAAAAACTCCATAAACACTTTGTTCATCAGGTTCATAAAATAGGCAGGTGCGTTAGTCAATCCAAATGACATAACGGTATACTCATATAGTCCATATCTTGTGGTGAATGCTGTCTTAGGTATGTCCTGCTCTCGAATCTTCAATTGATGGTACCCTGATCGCAAATCGATCTTGGAAAACACTTTAGCTCCTTGCAACCGATCAAACAGATCGTTGATCATTGGCAGTGGGTACTTGTTCTTGATGGTTACTTCATTCAATCCCCGATAATCTACAACCATCCTTAATGATCCATCCTTCTTTTCCACTAGAAGTACGGGTGATCCCCAAGGCGAAGAACTTGGGCGAATGTAACCTTTATCCAATAACTCCTTAATCTGATTCTTAATTTCCACCAAATCCTTTGCTGGCATCCGGTACGGTCGCTTCGATATTGGGCCTGTACCTGGCAATAACTCAATCAAAAACTCAATGTCTCTATCCGGTGGCATGCCTGGCAATTCCTCAGGAAATACATCAGGAAAATCCTTCACCACTGGTACTTCCTCTTGCACAACTCCTGTTAGGCAGTTTACTTGTGTCCTGTTTGGCACATGCCGGGATACATACTTGATCCTTCTTCCTTCTGGTGTGGTAAGCAAAATTGTCTTACTGGCGCAATCGATGTTTCCTCCATACGTCGACAACCAATCCATGCCTAATACCACAGCCAATCCTTGAGATTCCAATACTATTAGGTCTGAGGGAAACACATAGTTACCAATCCTTAATGGTAACCGATCACACCATCGTCTAGCCATAAACTCCGCTCCTGGTGAGCTTACTAACATGGGTGTCCTAAGGGCTTGGGTTGGCAGGTTATATTTATCCACAAATCCCCTTGATATGTATGAATGCGATGCACCGGTATCAAAAAGAACGAGTGCAGTAAATGACTTAACCAGAAACTTACCGATTACTGCATCAGGCTGATCTTCAACCTCCTCCACATTAATGTGGTTCACCTGTCCCCTATTGAAAGGGTTCGGCTTTCTTCCCAGAGCTTCCATTGCCATTTCCATTCTGGCCTTCGGGACATTCATTGGCATAATGTCCGGTCTTAGAACACTTGAAACAGGTGACTTGACTCAGATCTCTCTTGGTTGGGGTCGATGGGGTGGTCCGGTTCTGGCCGTTGCTTCCTCCATTCCCATTACCATTCTTGTGGCCATTATGGTTGTGCGAGCTACCTCCTCCATGGGTATGCTGAAACTGAAATCCCGGTTTAGGGGTAAAACGGGGCTTCTGCTGGGCTCCAGAGTTATACTTCCCCTGTCCATACTTCCTCTTACGGTTCTCAATCTGCTGTTGCTTCCTTCAATCATGATGGCACGATCTACCAACTCCTGGTAGTTGTTGAAACTCGCTACCATCAACTTCATGCTTAGTTCATCATTCAGTCCTTCCAGAAACTTCTCCTGCTTAGCTGCATCCGTAGCAACGTCATCTGGGGCATAACGTGCTAACTTGCTGAAATCGTCAACGTACTGGCCAACTGTCCTTCCTCCTTGGCGTAAGTTGCGAAACTCACGCTTCTTCATGGCCATAGCTCCTGCTGAAACATGGGCAGTGCGGAAAGCTTGCTGAAACTGATCCCATGTGACAGTGTCAACTGGGTAAGTGGCTGTGAAATTCTCCCACCATGCTGCCGCGGGTCCGTCAAGCTGGTGAGCGGCAAACTTCACTTTCTCACCATCCGTGCATCCTGCAGTGGTCAACTCCCTTCCTATCTTGCGGAGCCAATCGTCTGCTACTATCGGCTCGGTGCTACTGGAAAACACCGGCGGATTCAGCCTAAGGAAACGGGCTAAGTGGTCAACAGGTGGTGGTGGTGGTGGGTTGTTGTTGTTTCCTGTCTGGTTCTGGACTAACATCTGCATCAATTGATTCTGCTGCTGGATCAACTGAGTGAGCTCCGGCGGAGGAAATCCATGGTCACGTCTCGGAGGCATCTGAGGGTTTAGAAAAGACGAGAATTAAGAATAGAGTGAGGTCTAAAGGGAAAACACTACCCCAATGCACATGAGCAAATGCACACAAAATCACTTCATTCAATCAAACAAGGGCTTACAATCGGTCTAACTATCGCAAAAGTGCTCGAACTATAATGTTTACATGGGGGAATACTACTACTATCTGGTGGTCATCTAGAAATTTGAACCGGTGGAAGACTCCATGATATCTGCTCCAGCTTCGTCTTCAAAGTCGGGTTCACTTGGATCCGAATCGGTGTCGTCGATGATGATGTAGTTGTCCGGACATGCGACGTACTCGTCTTCCTCCTGGATGCTAACTTCCTCTTGAGTTCTTCAATCTCCTGCTTAAGATCGCCATTGTGTCTTGCTAGAGCTACGATCTCGTCCATGTAGTCCTTGCGTGTAGACTTCAGTTCTCCTTCTAGCTCGATGATCCTTGCCTTTGCATTCTTCAACTCTATCATATCATTGCACATCTGGTTCTCGTGGCGTCGAATGTGCTGGTTTAACTCCTGGATGAAAGATGCAATGGATCTATCCTTCTTGGTGCTGACTAACTCCCATTGTTCATCTCGGCGTCCGCAAATCTGGTAGATAGTGTCCTTGAGGTCTTCTTGGTAAACTTCTCCAATGCGTCCTATGGTGATATGAGCTGCCATGCTCCTTCCCAGACTCCAGGTTGGTGCATTGAAAACACTATCTATAGGCTTCGTGATTGGCGCGAATGTCCTTCCCGGAACGTGAGCTTGAATCTTCCAGCGCTCCTCTTCAGGCAGAGTGGCGTTGAAGGTTCCCGTGAAGCTTGGTAATCCAATGTTCAGGTACTTGGTGACTTCCTTCAGGTGAAATCCAAATGGTGTGCCTTCATCCGGTTGAGCGTACTTAATCTTCGCGTTCGTCATCCTAAAAGAGTAGAAAAGATGAGGAGTTAGAAAATGAGAAGAGAATGGTGATCTATGGCTTTAACTTAGTGGTCGTGTCCTACAGTCAGCGTGTGCTCTGATACCATCTCTGTAGCGACCCGACCCGAATGGATCAAGTGCTCTGTGCTCAGGTGTCATCCCTGGATCAGTAATGCTGACACCACACAGTACATCGAAGGATTTATAGCAGAGTGGCAATCACACACTTATTACATCGTTGTCTCAAAGAGAACTTATTACAATAAATATGGCTTAAGGCCATCTAATAATGATAAAAGCGGAAGACTCGGAAGATAAATGGGTCCATCAACTCCAACGGCATCATTGAGTATAGGGCCACGACCTAAAAGCACCTTACTCGTCATCTGAAAAGTCTGCAACATGAGAAGTTGCAGCCCGAAAACGGGTCAGCACATGGAATATGCTGGCAATGTAACACATAGAGAGTAATGGAATGAAACAGCTATACTATATGCATATATGGCTGGTGGAAAGCTCTATGGCTACAGTTTTGCGTAAAGCCAGTTTTTCCCTACTGCAAAGGAATAAATTTATTTAACTATCATGGTAGTTGTTAAACATCGAGAATGGTTGACAGCATTCCGATCCCAATTAAGTGAACAATTAAAACCCAACAACATTAATTAGAAGTAACATGTTGAGATTCACATGATATTCAAGTACTAGATACTCAAGTTGTCCATAACCGGGGACACGGCTAATCATGATTAGTTTGTACACTCTGCAGAGGTTTGCGCACTTTTCCCCACATGACTCGATCGCCTCCGTTTGTTTTCTCGCACTACATGGTGTTTGAGAAACGGATGACCGAGACATAGTCTTTCAGAAGCGCTAGCACCTTACATGTGGGGTAGACCGTACCACCTACAACCCCTACATCTGCTAGTCCACCCCGTAAGAGTTCGCACAACTTAGTCAACTATGCCAGAGCCCATAGTAGCATGTGGCTGCACACGGAAGTTTCTAGCATGAATGATCTTATGATCCCTTTGAGCCTGGGTGGCGGTCCAAAATAAAACAGGCAAGTCCTGATAGACATCAGGTGCCTCAATCCACCCAGATGTGTGTTTAAGTTGCCACCTTAGATAAACCATTAAAATTATCAACTCACATCTGTCATGGATATCACTCACCCAATCCACGTCTACTAGCATAGCATGGCATAATAAGCAAACGTAGAAGTAACTCCCAAAGGTTTCATAATAATACAGGTGATAGGTACTACCTCATCTACTTCCCATCCCACAGTTTAATTAGATCCTAATCATGCAATGTGTGAGGATTGATCTAATGCAATAAAACATGGGTTGTAGAAAAGGTATGATCAAAGTGTTACTTGCCTTGCTGATGATCCGCGAGACCTAGGGTTTCGAAGTAACAAGCGGCGCAATCCGGGTGATCTATCACAGACAAACAACAAGCATACAATAAGTACTCATCTAATGCACAGGTAAAACTCGAACAAGAGAACGAACCAGAAAATTCAACTTAAGAACTCCGGTTGCAAAGAAAGAAAGAACCGAACAAGGAAACGGAAAATAAAAGGCGGAAGAAAACAACTCGGTTCTAGCAAGTTGAAACTAGGTCAAATTTTACCGGGGCAAAAACTTGTTTAGGTTGATTAGACGGAACGGCGGTTTCGAAATGAAACTCCAGGCGCTTGAATCACCTGATTCCGATAAACAAGCGAGAAGAAAGACTAGAACGAAGATCGAATCTGAGATCGCGATCGCGGAATAAATCCGACGAAAAGAAAGAGACGAACGGTTAAACGAACGGGCGTCGTTAATCGAGGAATAATCGGTGATCACGTTCGTTGAGACGAACGGTCCAAAAGAAGATCGAAAACCGATCTAGGGTTTTCGGAAAAGAAACCGAAAAAGAAACGGAAAACCCATCTAGGGTTTCGGAAGAAAACCGAAACAAAACCAGAAGAAAAAGAAAAGAATCGGAGAGAAAACGGAACGGTTCTTTTAGGAAAAACCTGACCGGGGAAGAAAAAAGAGGTGCGGCGCGGGGCTACCTCCGGCGAGGCGGAACTCCGATGGCGGCGAGGCAAGAGCGGCGACGGCGGCTATAGGCGCGGGGCGGCGGGTGAGGGGCGCGGGGTGGGGCTGCGTGCTGCTGCTTGCTGCGGCTTAGGAGGAGAGGGGCTTGGGGTTTTGATTTGATGTTTTGGAGGGGGGTGTTGGTATTTATATAGGTGAGGGGAGGGGTTTCTTGGGGTAGGGGACAAGAAATAGAGTAGGAAAAGGAAAACGAAACAAAGGAAAGAGGGCTAGAACCAGCCTTGAGTCCCTCTGGGACTCGGCCTGGGCGAGGGAAGGCGGCGGCTGGGGCCTGGCGCCTGGCGCGCAGCGCTGCTGGGGGCGGCGGCTGGCTGGGCCTTTGGCCCGGCTGGCCTGCGGGAGTTCCCTTTTTTTTAAATCGGTTACGCGCGCAGAAAAACAAAAGAAAAACTATCTAAACGAACTCCGAAAATTACTAAAGTAAATTTTCCCCGACTCCTAAAAATGAGCCGAACAAAATGAACTTTACTCCGGGCCTAAAATGCAATTTTCGAAAACGCGCATTTTTCCCTATCCAAATAAAAAGCAAACAAAACTCCGGCGAAACCAAAATTTGATTTATTCATTAGATCTTCATTTTTCCTAACTTTGGGAAAGTCATATTATTCCCTCTCTCATATTGTGATATTGGGAAAAATAATTGAAGATGAAATAAAATAAATCAAATGATCCTCTTTTCAAAATTTGAGAAAACTCAAATATGAAAATAACGAAATCTCCAACTCTCTCCGAGGGTCCTTGAGTTGCGTGAAATTTCTAGGATCGGGCAAAATGCAAGAAAATATGACATGCATGATGATCTAATGTATAACATTCCAAATTGAAAATTTGGGATGTTACAAGAAATATATGAGACCTCCGATTGACGTTTCTGGGTTGGAGTGTTCGGTAAACCGGCTGAAGTAACTACATGGCCACTGTGTCGGGTTGTGCGGCGAGCTTCATGCTGCTATTTCTTCAAAAGAAAGTTGGGATCCAGATAAGCTAGAGGGTGTGAAAATTTTACTTTCAAGTTTGCTTGACGGTTTTTCTGTTTTGGCTGAGGATCTGAACCGAAGGAAAGAATAATTACCTCTACATCTTCATCCCGGCTAGCTTTAGCGTCCTCCTGATATGGGTCATTGTCAATGAGGTGTATAAAAAATGAACCAAGAGAATCAAGTTCTACCTTTGAGTCCAGATTATCAAGATCCTCGTCGAGGTTCAGCCCGGTGGATTCAGTTGTTTTCTTCTTAGCAGGTTTTTTGATGACCTCTGTCTTGGGACGAGGGTTCTTGGCCGGTTTATCCTAAGGTTTCTTCTTCCAAAATGGGTCGTCACCCTGTTAAAAGATTGACAAAGGTTATAAGAAAAAGTTAAGAATATCAGGTACAAACAGGAGTTAGGCAAATTCTTATAGCTGGCGGTTTATTCAAAACGCAGAAGGGACTTAGCCCTATTTTGCTGCAGACAGCCACCGATTCATCCAGTATCTTTTTAACAGCTTCAGTGATTTCAACGTCCGTTAACTGAATTTCAGTGTGTCGTCGAGGATCTTTTGAGTCCCCTGTGTACTCGCACATTAAACTGGGGCGACGGCTTAAAGGCAAAATACTCCAAGATATCCAGCAATGAAC
The DNA here is from genome assembly GCF_018294505.1 of Triticum aestivum. NCBI lineage: Eukaryota > Viridiplantae > Streptophyta > Magnoliopsida > Poales > Poaceae > Triticum > Triticum aestivum. The sequence continues at coordinate 647,087,699 of NC_057797.1, forward strand.
AAATAGTAAAGATCAAATAGGACAGTTTGAGAATTGCGTGATGATGTAAATTTAAACCTTCTCACAAATGAATCAGTTAGGTAGTAGTACTGAGGGCACTTATCTGCCAAGAAGCTCTCAAGATCAGCGTTACGCACATATGCTTCAAATTCCTCCTTAATTCCTGCCTGAACCATGAAGTCCTCTAACGACCATTCACAAGGCCGCACTTGAGCATCTCTTGGTAGTTCATTGTCCGGCTCGTGTATTGCGGGCCTTGGGCCTTGCTTCCTTGAGGAACCACCTTGGTACATTTTCCTAAACATATTTCTTCCTCTGAAAAATTTCTAAATTTTTTAGTAACTTAAAAATAAAAGTGAACCAAACTCAACAAAATTGATAGCAACTACTCCTACAAGTGCCTAGAGGCTATATCATGCATTAAAACTACTTTTGACCACATAAATTTGACATGCAAGCTCAAGAACAGGGTCACCTAAGCAGCAAAATTTTGCAATGAATAAGGCACTAGAACAAAAACTAATTGGACCATTGGAGGAGTCACATACCGAAGAACAATCCCTCAAATCAGTTTTGTGAATGGAGCTTTTGAGTAAGGAGATCGAAAATGGCAGCAAGATGAGCAAGAACTCGGGTTTGAGCTGGCTAGTGATTTTTCTGGAGCAAGACGAAGTGTGTGGGTGTAAGGATAAGTGGAGGGGACCCACGTGGGGTCCACGAGGCAAGGGGCGCGCCCTCCACCCTCATGGGCACGTGGCTGCTCCCCCTGTTGTGTTCTTAGTGCCTAAAATCCTTAAATATTCTGGAAAAAATCATATTTCATTTTCACGGCATTTGGAGAACTTTTATTTTCGGGGTATTTTTTATTGCAAGGATAATTTAGAAAACAGACAGAAAATACTATTTTTTCTTTATTTAATATAAATAACAGAAAGTAAAAAGAGGGTACAGAGAGTTGTGTTTTCTAAATTCATCCATCTCATGCTCATCAAAAGGAATCGACTAACAAGGTTGACCAAGTCTTGTTAACAAACTCATTTCGAATAACATGAAACCGGAGAATTTTCGAATAACACTAGGTTACCTCAATGGGGATATGCACATCCCCAACAATAAGAATATCATATTTCTTCTTGACAGTAGGAAGAGGAAATTCAAAACCTCCAATAGTAACTGTTGAAATTTTTCCAATAGAATTGATACTTTGGACTTGAGGTTATTTCCTCGGAAAGTGTACCATATGCTCATTACCATTAACATGAAAAGTGACATTGCCTTTATTGCAATCAATAACAGCCCCTGCAATATTCAAAAAGGGTCTACCAAGGATAATCGACATACTATCGTCCTCGGGAATATCAAGAATAACAAAGTCCATTAAAATAGTAACGTTTGCAACCACAACAGGCACATACTCACAAATACCGACAGCTATTGCAGTTGATTTATCAGCCATTTGCAAAGATATTTCAGTAGGTGTCAACTTATTCAAATCAAGTCTACGATATAAAGAGAGAGGAATAACACTAACACCAGCTCCAAGATCACATAAAGCAGTTTTAACATAGTTTCTTTTAATAGAGCATGGTATAGTTGGTACTCCGGGATCTCCTAGTTTCTTTGGTATTCCACCCTTAAAAGTGTAATGAGAAAGCATGGTGGAAATTTCAGCCTCTGGTATCTTTCTTTTATTTGTAACAATATCTTTCATGTATTTAGCATAAGGGTTCATTTTAAGCATATCAGTCAAACGCATATGCAAAAAGATAGGTCTAATCATTTCAGCAAAGCGCTCAAAATCCTCATCATCCTTTTTCTTGGATGGTCTAGGAGGAAAAGGCATGGGTTTCTGAACCCATGGTTCTCTTTCTTTACTGTGTTTCCTAGCAATGAAGTCTCTCTTATCATAACATTGATTCTTTGATTGTGGGTTATCAAGATCAATGGCAGGTTCAATCTCTACATCATTATCATTGCTAGGTTGAGCATCAACATGAACATCATCATTAACATTATCACTAGGTTCATGTTCATTATCAGATTGTGTTTCAGCATCAGAAATAGAAATATCATTGGGATTCTCAGGTGTGTCAACAACAGGTTCACTAGAAGCATGCAAAGTCCTATCATTTTTCTTTTTCTTCTTCTTAGAAGACTAGGTGCATCAATATTAGTTCTCTGAGAATCTTGCTCAATCCTCTTGGGATGGCCCTTAAGATACAAAGGTTCCTGAGTCATTTCACCCCCTCTAGTCATAACTCTAACAACATTATCATTCTTCTTATTATTTAATTCATTGAGCAAATCATTCTGAGCCTTAAGTACTTGTTCTACTTGAGTGGTAACCATAGAAGCATGTTTACTAATAAGTTTAAGTTCACCTTTAACTCTAGACATATAATCACTCAAGTGTTCAAGCATATCAGCATTGTGTTTTAATTGTCTACCAACATAAGCATTGAAGTTTTCTTGTTTAACAATAAAATTATCAAACTCATCTAAGCATTGGCTAGCAGACTTATAACGAGGAATATCACCTTCATCAAATCTATAGAGAGAATTTACCTTTACTACCTGTGTCGGGTTATCAAGACCATGTATTTCTTCAATAGGTGGTAAATTCTTAACATCTTCATCTTTAATACCTTTTTATTTCATAGATTTTTTGCCTCTTGCATATCTTCAGGACTGAGAAATAGAATACCCCTTTTCTTCGGAGTTGGCTTAGGAGTTGGTTCAGGAAGTGTCCAATCATTTTCATTACTCAACATATTATTCAATAGCAATTCAGCTTGATCAACAGTTCTTTCCCTGAAAACACAACCAACACAACTATCCATGTGGTCTCTGGAAACATCAGTTAGTCCATTATAAAAGATATCAAGTATTTCATTTTTCTTAAGAGGATGATCAGGCAAAGCATTAAGTAATCGAGAAGCCTCCCCCAAGCTTGTGGGAGACTCTCTTCAATTTGCACAAAATTATATATTTCCCTTAAGGCAGCTTGTTTCTTATGAGTATTTAGCAGAGAAGTAATAAATCATATCATGGGGACTACGCACACAACTAGGATCAAGAGAATTAAACCATGTTTTAGCATCACCCTTTAATGAGAATGGAAACAACTTAAGGATAAAGTAATAGCAAGTTTTCTCATCATTAGTGAACAGGGTGGCTATATCATTTAATTTAGTAAGATGTGCCACAACAGTTTCAGATTCATAGCCATATAAAGGACCAGATTCAACCAAAGTAATTAACTTAGGATCGACAGAGAAATCATAATCCTTATCAGTAATAAAGATAGGTGAAGTAGCAAAAGCAGGGTCATATTTCATTCTAGCATTCAAAGACTTTTCTTTAAGCTTAGCTAATAATTTCTTAAGATCAGATCTATCATTGCAAGCTAAGAAGTCTCTAGCAGTTTCTTCATCCATAACATAACCCTCGGGCACAATAGGCAATTCATATCTAGGTGGAGAATCTTCATCATCACTTTCATCAATATTATCAGTTTCAATAATTTCATTCTCTCTAACCCTAGCAAGTTGTTCATCAAGAAATTCACCTAGTGGCATAGTAGTATCAAGCATAGAAGTAATTTCATCATAAGTATCATGCAAAGCAGAAGTGGCATCATCAATAACATGCGACATATCAGATGAATAGCAGGAGTAGGTGTCGCAAGTTTACTCAAAATAGAAGGTGAATCAAGTTCAGAGCTAGATGGCAGTTCCTTACCTCCCCTCGTAGTTGAGGGAAAAATCTTGGTTCTTTGATGTTTCAAGTTCTTAATAATTATATGCAGATATAAATCCCAAGTGACTCAAAGAATATAGCTATGCTCCCCGGTAACAGCGCCAGAAAATAGTCTTGATAACCCACAAGTATAGGGGATCGCAACAGTTTTCGAGGGTAGAGTATTCAACCCAAATTTATTGATTCGACACAAGGGGAGCCAAAGAATATTCTCAAGTATTAGCAGCTGAGTTGTCAATTCAACCACACCTGGAAACTTAATATCTGCAGTAGAGTATTTAGTAGCAAAGTAATATGATAGTAGTGGTAATGGTAGCAAAAGTAATGGTAGGAGTTTTGGTTTTATAGTGATTGTAACAGTAGCAATGGAAAAGTAAATAAGCGAAGATCAATATATGAAAAGCTCGTGGGCATTGGATCGGTGATGGATAATTCAATCATGCAACAGTTATAACATAGGGTGACATATAAATAGATTTAGTTCATCAATGTAATGTAGGCATGTATTCCGAATATAGTCATACGTGCTTATGGAAAAGAACTTGCATGACATCTTTTGTCCCACCCTCCCGTGGCAGCGGGGTCCTATTGGAAACTAAGGGATATTAATGCCTCCTTTTAATAGAGTACCGGACCAAAGCATTAACACATAGTGAATACATGAACTCCTCAAACTACGGTCATCACCAGTAAGTATCCCGGTTATTGTCACTTCGGGGTTAATGGATCATAACACATAATATGTGACTATAGACTTGCAAGATAGTATCAAGAACTCACATATATTCATGAAAACATAATAGGTTCAGATCTGAAATCATAGCACTCGGGCCCTAGTGACAAGCATTAAGCATAGCAAAGTCATAGCAACATCAATCTCATAACATAGTGGATACTAGGGATCAAACCCTAACAAAACTAACTCGATTACATGATAAATCTCATCTAGCCCATCACCGTCCAGCAAGCCTATGATGGAATTACTCACGCACGGCGGTGAGCATCATGAAATTGGTGATGGAGGAAGGTTGATGATGATGGTGGCAACGGATTCCCCTCTTCGGAGCCCCGAACGGACTCCAGATCAGCCCTCCCGGGAGAGATTAGGGCTTGGCGGCGGTTGCGTATCGTAAAAGGTGATGAATCCTTCTCTCTGATTTTTTTCTCCCCGAAAGTGTATATATGGAGTCAAGATGGACGTCGGTGGAGCATCAGGGGGCCCACGAGGCGCCCCCACCCTCGTGGACAAGGTGTGGGCCCCCTGACGTGGATTCTTCTTCCAGTATTTTTTATATATTTCAAAAATAATCTTCATTGATTTTTAGGTCATTCCGAGAACTTTTATTTCTGCACAAAAATAACACCATGGCAATTTTGCTGAAAACAGCGTCAGTCCGGGTTAGTTCCATTCAAATCATGCAAGTTAGAGTCCAAAACAAGGGCAAAAGTGTTTGGAAAAGTAGATACGACGGAGTCGTATCACCCGCCCGGTCGGAGGAGCAGGAAGCGACCGGGGGAGGGGGATTGGGTCGGCCTACTGGGATGGGCCGAAGCCTAAGGGGAGGCCAGGGGCATTCTCTCTCTCCTTTGAGTTTCCTTTTTATTTTTTATTTTTTTTTGTTTCTCTTTTTCTACCAGCTTTTGCATTTTATTTTGCCACAAATGACTTTGCAAAAATATGCCACTAGCCAAAACAAATTCAAAGAAGTACTGTGCACTGCCACAAAAATGTTGGGAATGTTTTGAATCCCTTTGGATTTATTCAAAAAGAATAGGGCATTTTGAAAGGCTGTTTTGGCTCTATTAAAAAGCATTAGGCCCATTTAGAGTTGGTGATGATGTTGTGTTCCTTAACAACAAATAGTTTTGGATTATTTGCTAAAAGGTGAACATTTTTCCAACAAGTTTTGATCAACTTCATTTTGCACTTTGAAGTTGAATGGAATTCCAAAGAAGGAATTTGAAATGAGATATTATCCCAACATGATTATCATTGCAAATCTCAGTAGCTTAGCATCATCATGATGGATTACTGTAGCTCCATTACATAGGGGTGTTACAATTCTCCTCCTCTAAAAGAAATTCTCGTCCCGAGAATTAGGAGGTAGAAGGGAAAAGATCGGGGTATTTGGCACGGGGGTTATCCTCGCGTTCCCAAGTGGCTTCATCCTTAGTATGATTTGAACATTGCACCTTGAGGAACTTGGTAACCTTCTGGCGTGTTTGACGTTCAGCTTCTTCAAGAATGCGGATCGGATGCTCTTTGTATGTGAGATCATCTTGAACTTCAATCAGTCCTGGATCCACTTCACGTTCCGGATTCTTGAAGCATCGGCGAAGTTGCGACACATGGAAGACGTCATGGACGTGAGAGAACTGAGGTGGCAACTCCAATTAATAAGCCACCAGTCCATGATGGGAGAGAATGCGAAAAGGACCAATGTAGCGAGGAGCTAGCTTGCCCTTGACTCCAAACCGATGAGTGCCTCTCAAAGGGGTGACACGCAAATAAGCTTGTTCACCAGGTTGATAAGTTGAACCCTAGTGTTTCCGGTCATAGTTGCTCTTATGGCGGGACTGGGCCACCTTGAGATTATCCCGTACAATGTGAACCTGCTCTTCAGCTTGTTGAATAATGTCTGGACCAATGAGCGTCCGTTCCCCAGTTTCTGACCAATTCAGAGGGGTTTGGCACTTACGTCCATAAAGCACTTCGAAGGGTGCCATTTTCAAGCTGGCTTGATAAGTTTTGTTATAAGAGAACTCCACATAAGGGAGAGATTCTTCCCACTTCTTGCCGAAAGAAATAACACAAGCTCGAAGCATGTCTTCAAGAATTTGATTGACTCGCTCGACTTGGCCTTGGGATTGGGGATGATAAGAAGTGCTCCAAGTAATATGAGTTCCCATTGCCTCTTGGAAACTATCCCAAATCTTCGAAGTGAATATATTGCCGTGGTCTGAACCGATCTCCTTCGGAATGCCATGGAGTTACACAATTTGGGAGATATACAAGTTTGCTAATTGACTAGCAGTGATTGTCTACTTGACTGTCAGAAAGTGAGCAACCTTCGAGAATTGGTTGATGACGACAAAGATAGCATTGTTACCTTTCTAAGACTTGGGAAGGCCAGTGACAAAGTCCATCTGAATCTTATCCCATTTCCATTCAGGAATAGGGAGAGGTTGTAGAAGTCCAGTCGGTTTCTGATGTTCTGCTTTGACGCGACGGCAAACGTCACATTCTTTGATATATCGAGCAATATCTTGCTTCATCTTGGAGCACCAATACTTCTGACGAATGTCTAAGTACATCTCAGTACTTCCCGGATGAATAGAGAGAGGGGTGTCATGCACTTCTTTCATCACCTTCTTTGTCATAAGATCGAACCGGGGTACTACAATACGATCTCTGAAGTATAAGGTTCCATCTTCATACGATCTCTAAAGTGAGAAATCTCCAGCTTTCTCTAAGGCAAGATCCTTTTTCATCAGATCAACATGAGCATCTTTGGCTTGAGCAAACTTCATTGCTTTTAGAAGAGTTGGTTCCAATACGAGGTTATTTAGAGAACCTTGTGGAACTAGCTGAAGGTTCAGCTTGCATAGCTCTTCATAAAAGCAGGGTTGAGCTTTGTAGGCCATGTGATTATTGCAATATGACTTGCGGCTCAGAGCATCGGCCATGACATTAGCCTTACCATGGGTATAGGATATACCGCAGTTGTAGTCAGCAATAGCTTCCATCCATCGCTGCTGACGGAGGTTCGGGTCTGGCTGAGTAAACAGGTACTTCCGACTCTGATGATCAGTGAAGATATCGCAATGATTGCCGAGAAGGTACTGTCGCCATAGCTTCAGTGCAAAGATAACCACAGCAAGCTCGAGGTCGTGAACTGGGTACTTCTCTTCATGAGGACGCACTTGACGGGAGGCATAAGCAATCACTCTGCGCTCTTGCATTAGGACACAACCTAATCCTTGTCGTGAAGCGTCGCAATAGATGACGAAGTCCTTGTGAGAATCAGGGGGAGCAAGCACTGGGGCAGATGTCAGCTTGACCTTGAGTGTCTGGAAACTTTCCTGACACTTTTTAGTCCAATCAAACTTAACACCTTTGTGTAGCAGATTGGTCAGTGGCTTGGCGATCTTGTATAAGTTCTGGACAAAGCGGCGACAATAGCTGGCTAGTCTGAGAAAGCTTCTGACTTGCTTGACAGTCTTCGGAGGGGTCCAATCAAGAATAGCCTGAACGCGCTCTAGGTTGACGGCAATACCATCCTTGGAGATGACATGACCAAGGTATGTGACTTCGGGTAACTATAATTCGCACTTGGAATACTTGGCATAAAGTTGATGCTCTCGAAGCTTTTCCAGAACAAGACGAAGATGTTCGACATGTTCTTCTTTGTTCTTCGAATATACCAGAATATCATCCAGATAGACCACGACGAACTTGTGAGGTAATCCATGAATATGTAGTTCATCAGACAGGGGAATGTGGCCGGAGCATTGGTCAAGCCAAAAGACATGACGGTGTACTCGTAAGAACCATAACGAGTGACGAATGCGGTCTTTGGAATATCGTCTTTGCGAACACGGATCTGGTGGTAACCCAACCTCAAGTCGAGTTTAGACAATATTGATGAACCAGCCAGTTGATCATACAGATCATTGATCCGTGGAAGGGGATATTTGTTCTGAATTGTAGCTTGGTTGATAGGACGATAGTCTTGGACCAAACGATTCGTTCCGTCCTTCTTCTTGACGAAGAGAGAATGTGCTCCCCAGGCGGAGGAACTTGGAAGAATGAAACCCTTGCGAAGGGATTTGTCGATTTCCTCCTTAAGTTCAAGGAGCTCATGAGGTGGCATCTTGTAGGGTCGCTTGGCGATAGGAACGGTGCCTGGTTTCAAGTCGATGACGAACTCGACAGCCCGAGTAGGAGGTATTCCTGGAAGTTCTTCCGGAAAGACATCTAGGAAGTCACGAACAACTGGAATCTTTTCAATTCCCTCAAGAGGTGCTACATTCAACACATTCAGGAGATAGAGCCGGGCCTCGGCATTTTGAACCAGACGAGCATTGTAGCTTACCATCTCATCTGAAGGGTGTAGAAGGTGGACGGTTTTAGTGGCGCAAACAATAGAAGCCATATGTGCTTTCAAACAATCCATTCCCAGAATGAGGTCAATATTGGAAGACTTCAGAATAATGGGGGAGGCAAAAAATTCCAACCCTTCGATTTCAACTGAAGCGTTGTGGCTAACCATGGAGGTTTGGCATTGGCCCGCAGTGGTTTTTACCACTAGTGGAGTGTGCATCTCTTCGTATTAAATGCCATGCATGAATGCAAAATCTTCTTATATGAAAGAATGTGATGCTCCTGAATCAAACAAGACAGATGCTGGTACTGAATTAACTAGAAGAGTACCCATCACAGTAGCAGGCTGGTCTTGAGCTTTGTTTAGATCAACATGATTAGCCTGACCATGACCATAAGGTCTGGCATTGTTGTTGCAGGGTCGATTGATACACGCGCATTAGAAGGCAGAGCCAACTGATTCTGATTCTGAGGGCAGTTCCTAGAACGGTAACCTGGAAGGCCACACTTGAAGCACAGACCATAATTGGGATTGGAAGCAGGATCTTGGGGTGGTGCAGTCCGAAGAGGCTACCTCATTGGTGGAGGAGGCAGACACGGAGCAGCATAGGACTGTCTTGGTGTAGGTGCAGTTGGATGATACATGCTGTGGGGAATCCATATTGACGCTTCTGCGCTGACGGGCCCGAAGGTGAGCCAGCGTCACGGCTGCGCCTAAGGGATCCCTGGTGTTCCTGAAGACAAGTCTCAACCTTAATGGCCTTGTTCACCAAGGTGGCGAAGTAGGCAAAGTCATGAACGAGCAGTGCTAGTTTGATATCAGGGTGAAGTCCATCACGAAACTTCTCTTGCTTACAAGCATCAGTTGCAATGTCTTCTTCAACATAACGTAACAAGTCCAGAAATTCCCGTTGATAAGAATCTACAGTCTTGTTGCCTTGGGTGAGGTTGCGGAAATCTCGCTTCTTCCTGTCCATGATTCCCTAAGGAATGAAGCGGGCACGAAAGGCAGCTTGGAAATCCGGCCAAGTGATGATTGTTCCAGTAGGCAGGGTACGCCTATGGCTGTCCCGCCATTGAGCAGCGGGACCCTTGAGGAAGAAGGATGCGAAGGTGACATAGCTTGCAGTGGCTACATCAGCAGACTCCATTTCATATGTGATGTCGCGGAGCCAGTCATCAGCATCAAGGGGTTGAGTTGAGTTGCGGTAGATAGTTGGGTTGAGGCGCATGAAGTCCTGTAGAGTTACTGGGGTTGGCTGTTGATTCATGTTCAGACGAGGAAACTGAGCCATCATTCCTTCCATGAACTGGTGATTCAGCTCAAATTATTGCATCATTCCGGCCATGAATTCAGACGGCGGTGGAGCATGGGCACCACGGCCACGACCAGCGGGTCTAACCATCCTGCTAACATGTAACATGGGTAGTTCAACATTGAGCATTTGCAACGACAAGGATCATTCATGATGAAACATGCATAATGAAAGAGGTACGATGGATACCACATAGTAGTCAACACGACAGTGTGTGTACTATTCAGAATACTATTCTAAGGAATAACTATGGTTTATCCAACTTCGGGGTGAATGTGGTCACGGGATCCTAATGTTAGAGTTAGTAAATTTGTCTAACCCGAATGGAAGAGAGATTAGAGCCCCAAAGTATAGACGAGGCGTAAAAGATCCTAATACCACCCAAATGGCGACGTAGGCCCGTAAGACACATAGCCAATGTTAGTAGAAGTTTTTTTAGTGACTAGACTCAACTTCGACCAAGGAGTTGGAAAGGGGGCTACCTACAGGCAGTCGGCTCTGATACCAACTTGTGACGCACTCGACTCAATCGTACACTAATCATACACGCAAATGTGTATGATCAAGATCAAGGACTCACGGGAAGATATCACAACACAACTCTAGACACAAATTCAAATAATACAAGCTTTATATTACAAGCCAGGGGCTTCGAGGGCTCGAATACATAAGCTCGAATACACAAGAGTCAGCGGAAGCAACAATATTTGAGTACAGACATAAGTTAGACAAGTTTGCCTTAAGAAGGCTAGCACAAAAGACAATGATCGAAAAGGCAAGGCCTTCTGCCTGGGAGCCTCCTAACTACTCCTGGTCGTCGGCGGCCTCCATGAAGTAGTAGTCACCCTCGGTGTAGTAGTAATCATAGGTGGTGTCGTTTGGCTCCTGAGCTCCACCATCTGGTTGCGACATCCGGAAAGAAGAAAGGGGGGAAAGAGGGAGCAAAGCAACCATGAGTACTCATCCAAAGTACTCGCAAGACTTATGTCGGTGACAAAACCGGCGGATCTCGGGTAGGGGGTCCCGAACTGTGCGTCTAAGGCGGATGGTAATAGGAGGCAGGGGACACGATGTTTTCCCAGGTTCGGGCCCTCTTGATGGAGGTAATACCCTACGTCCTGCTTGATTGGTCTTGATGATATGAGTATTACAAGAGTTGATCTACCACAAGATCGTAGAGGCTAAACCCTAGGAGCTAGCCTATGGTATGATTGTTGTTGTCCTATGGACTAAACCCTCCGGTTTATATAGACACTGGAGGGGGCTAGGGTTACACAGAGTCGGTTACAAGGGAGGAGATCTACATATCCGTATTGCCAAGCTTGCCTTCCACGCCAAGGAAAGTCCCATTCGGACACGGGACGAAGTCTTTAATCTTGTATCTTCATAGTCCAACAGTCCGGCCAAAGGATATAGTCCGGCTGTTTGAAGACCCCCTAATCCAGGACTCCCTCAGTAGCCCCTGAACCAGGCTTCAATGACGATGAGTCCGGCGCGCAGATTCATCTTCGGCATTGCAAGGCGGGTTCCTCCTCCGAATACTCCATAGAAGATTTTGAACACAGGGATAGTGTCCGGCTCTACAAAACAAGTTCTACATACCACCATAGAGAGAATAATATTTCCACAAATCTAATCTGCTAACATGTTTAGCAACATGACATCATGCCATGGCCCAGTCTTTATTCGAACCGTTTTTCTCAACCAGCACTGCACGTATCGCGAGGTGGTTTTCCTGACACGTCTTGTCAAAGCAGAGATCGTGTCCCCCTTATTATGGGATTCTCATCAATACGGACGTGGGTAACCCAATCGTGCCTGTGGGTATGACTCCTCGATTTTAGGCAAGTCCCAAATAGCCACGAGGAGGACGCTTGATATTCACCCTCTTTATAAAGAGGCCAAGGCATGTCCTTTTTTTCCCTCTCGTGCTCAATTGATTCCTTCCCCCGCCTCGAGTTCCAACACCCAAGGCTCAGGTCAGGCGCTTCGGACCTTCAACCATGTCCGGATCCAACCTCCAAGGTCGGTGGATGCCTTCCTCTATCACAGAGGAGGACATCAAGAAGCTGAGAGAGGCCAGGTATCTGACCGCCGAAATCTCGCACAGACTGCCTGTCCGAGGGCGGGTCATCCCCACTCCCGAACCCAACGAGAGTGTTGTGTTCATATTTCACTTCCTCCGAGGGCTAGGCCTCGCTCTGGATCCCTTTGTTAGGGGGCTCATGTTCTATTATGGGTTGGATTTCCATGATCTGGCCCCCGATTCCCTCCTTCACATCTCATCGTTCATTGTCGTGTGTGAGGCCTTCCTCCGCATTACCCCACACTTCGGCATGTGGCTCAAGACTTCCAATGTGAAGCTGAAGATGATCGAGGGGCGACACGCAGAGTGCGGAGGCGCCGTAATAAGCAAAAGAGTTGATGCTCCATGGCCAGAGGGTTCCTTCCCAGAGGTGTCCAGTTTGTGGCAGCGGGGGTGGTTTTATATCACAGCTCCCCGGAGTACCATGTAGGTAGCCGCCTCTGCCTTTCGCTCAGGCCCCCCACCACAACTGACGTCATGGATCAACAAGGGGCTGAACTGGGGCTAGTAAATGATGTGCCTATATTGCAGAGTCGCATCCGAGATCTCCTTGAGAGAGATGTCAGCCTGGTCTTGGTAATGCAAGTCATGCTAGTTCGCCGGGTCCCGCCTTGCAAACGTCGACCCCTCCGTATGTGGGAGTTCAACCCAGAAGGACCATGAATTATTCAGCACTTCCTCGGCATGACGCTCGAAGAGATGTACAAATTGTTCTTCGGACCACAAATAAGGTGTCCGGACACCACCGAGGATGCGGGTCTGAGCTGCAATCGCCCAGATACCCAAGTAAGTAAGCCCGTGGCCGAACACACTGTCTTTTTATTTATCATAACATCATTATGAAAAGTCGCTCTTTGACCAGGACTTGGTAACAAAGGCGAAGATGATCAGGTGTTCAGCCCCCCTTCCCGAAGGTTCAGCAAATCTAGTACTAGCCAGAATGCTCGAGATGGCGCCTTATCAGGCGCCCTCAGGGGAAGATAAAGGGGAGAATAAAGAGGCTGGAAGCGGGCCTCGCTCATTATTCATCCAAACCGGGGGAATTAGCGCCTCCGTGAAGGAGGATAACCAGGGAGAAGAATCTGAAATTCCCTCTCCCCAAGGAAGGAAGAGGACCACCTCTGAAGACCCGGAAACAAAGGTTTCCAAACGGGGGAAGAAATCTTCGCTAGAGGGTCCATCCTCAGAGGGTACTCTTGCCGCACAGTGTCCGCAAGGGGATCAGCCCTCTACCGAGCTGTAAGTAAACAAAAAGTACTTAATGGTAAAAATATCCTACATTACTTCTGAAGATAATAACGAAAGCATATATCTTGCAGTTCGGATCGTAGCCCTTCTCGACAGAGTTCGTCTTTGGGGGATCTTCTTCCGGAGATGATGGAGAGTGAAACACCTCCCCCTGCCACCCCGCCTCATGAGGCGGGCGACCCTGAAGTGTCGTCGCGGAGGGTTTCTCCTGATCCGCCAAGGCCAGAGGGTAATCCTTTGGCCACCCGAAGTCCTCAGTATTTGGATCATAAAGAGAGCAACAGAAAGAGTCCGGAACCATACAGTGTGCGGTCGGACGCACTGAAGGATCTTCTGGAGCAAGCGGCCATCTCAGAAGAGCATCATACGCTAATGGGTACGGTGATTGAAAGGATTTCATGCGCCGAAAGCGGGTTGCATGAAGGTTTTATGAGTCTGCTAAAAGGCTTTGAGGTACGTGAAATAGTGTATGTTTTTGACAGTACCGCACACATTAGGTGTGCCCTATGCAGATAGTAGCCCCTGAGACTCTGGTTGCCATCAAGAATGGCGGCAAACAGAGGATCATAGTCCCAAGTAATAATCAGACCACCGTCATGTGCAGGTGGCTGAAGGTCCGGTGGCTAGCCGGACTGGTGAGTTTGCCGAGCTGAAGCGGCAACTTGATGCGGCAGATGCCGACATCGTGCTTGTGAACAAGTGGCTCAACGAGGCACAGGGTATGTGATTTCTCCGGTGATCAACACATAGTAAGAGGAGCATGATGCCAGTATCTTTAATATGTTGTGACTGCAGATGGAGCTGCCACCGTGGAGACCCTTCAGGCGGAACTTGCCCGAGCCAAGGAACAAGCCAGAAATAGCGATGCGGCCGCTCTAAAGGCAGTCGAAGAGTTGAGGGCCGAACAAGCCGCGCATTGCCAGAGCAAGGAAAGAATGGCCAAGATGGCGTTGAGTTGAAAGATGCCGCTAACCGTTACCAGCTTCTTGAAAAAGAAAGCCGAGCGAAGGCGACAGACCTAGAGAAGGCCATGGTAGCAGCCAAGGAAGCCCGCTCCAAAATCAGAGCGATGAAGGAGGAGCTGCGTCAAGCTGGAGATATCGTGGTTGGGAAGCCCTTTTTGTTGTGGACTAAGTTCAGAGATCCGAAGTATGCCCCTCTTGATCAACTATGGAGTTCTACAGACGCATACGTGGATTTGGCGGCAAGTGCTGCTGATGCGGGCGAGTCAAGGATCAAAAAGATCGTGAAGTGGAAAAGCTGTTCTGGTCATAGTTCCATGCTCCAGTGCATCTGCTGCTGTTGAATGAGCGAATGGCCGAGTGGGCCGAGCTCCATAGGTTTTTCGGACTTGCCATGAGGTCTTTTGTGGATCATCTGTGGCCGGAAGGGCCAAGGCCGAATAGTTACTTTAGTTTAGTGCAACAATTCCTTGGTGTTGTGCCGCACATCGACGCTATGAAAAGGTCAGCGTGCATAGAGGGTGCGCGGATGGCACTTGCCCGTGTCAAGACATATTAGGCAGAGATTAAGGATGGCAATGGGTCGGGTTTGGATCGGGTTGAACAATATTAAATCCATATCCATATCCATGAAGACAGTCTTTGTCCATCCACGAAAAAATCCATGGGTGATAAATTGTGTCCATGTCCAAACCCGATAGATATCCATACCCATTGGATATCCATTGGGTCCTCTCAAGAAATATAAATTACACATAACATAGCGTTAACATAAGCTCCTCCATTCTTCACCTTGTGGCAGGCTAGGCCTCACTTATGCTAAACATCAACTTATGGTAAATCAACATCCACTAACATGCTAAGATCATTTAGTATTTTTCTAATAGTTGTGAATGACAAGTCATTTAACAAGGAGATAAAAATAAGGGTAGGGGCATTGGAGTATGTTACAGAGGGGATTGAATGTCAACTAATAAAAGTTATGACAGAGATTGTGCAATTTCTTTTACATGTTTTAGATAACAAAGTGTAAAATAGCAGTGGGACATGTGACTGTGGGGTAGGGATAGCAGATTTTGGCCCATTAAGTCACACTATCGGGTCGGGTTTGGATATATCCACGGGTACAATATTATATCCATGCCCTACCCACGAGCAATCGGGTCGGGTTTGGGCGGCGTCCATGGACACAAAAGCATATCCAGATCATGTCCATTCGGGTCGGATATCCATGGATATCCATGTCCATGGGTAAAATTGCCATCCTTAGCAGAGATGGAGGCCACCACTATTGGAACACAGGGTTCGGTCGTGGGCCGAGTAGCTGCCGAGCACTACTTTGAAGAAGTCCTTGAAGGCGCTCGTTCGATAGAGGCTCAGTGCTCGAAGAATATTATGTTCTAGTGACATGTATTCCCATTGTAAAAACAATGTTTTATTGAATTATAAAGGCTATGTTTATACTTTTGCCTGAAAGTATTATGATGCCTCATGTGCGGTCGTTTATGTATATATGTATATAACCTGAAAGATTGCAGTCATCGGTTTCAGCCCCCACGCATATAATGCGGGGGTGTTCACAAAAAACGCGTATTCACACTTGATCCATGAAGGAGGTGGTAGCGCAGCGAACGAGGCAATCGGACTATATTGCTTTAACACTTTCACTTAGCCATAGGAGTTTGACAGTGGGACTACTATATAGCCCCTGGTACTTCCGTGCTCGTGCGAATACGGGGCGCGTACGTACATGACCGGGAAACGGCCCTTCGTTAATGCGGAGGAATCCCGAAGATTCCGTTAAGTCATTGAGTGGTTAACCAGTCTCGCGCTTTATCATGACAGTCAGTTTTCGGCTTTCTCTACTGAGGTGCTCATCCAGATGAACCAGGGCACAATCGCAGTAGTTCTCCCGGTGCTGCCTTAGCCGATAGAGAGGAACATAAGGTAGCAAAACATGGGAGCCGGGCAAACCCAACATTTGACCAAAGGCATGATTCAGAGCTGATGCATATAAGGCCAAACTCGCGATGCCGAACACTCCCTAAGGTATTCGGTCTTTATAACATATGTCGGGCTGAGCAATGCCCTTAATAATAAACCTCGAGTGTCCAGGTATGTGCAATATCCTGACGTGGCCACATGCCAATAACGTCAGCATCCTTCTCGGTTGTATTGAGTATCTGGAGGATGTGAACAACAAGAGACAGTAAAAAAGGTTTACACAGGGTCTTAATCTGAAAAGAAACCTTTGAGCAGGTCCTTGATGCACGTCTGCGCCTGTGTCTCCGTTGTGCCGTGTCCTGGATGGGTGTAGCACGATTGTCATCTATAAAAGAGAAGAACTTAGGTGAAAGTTGTCGTGCCAGAAAATTGGTTATTATCAATAAACCATTAAAATTCAAGATAAGTCAAGTTGAGCCGAACTAGCCCTGATTACAAATGGGAAGCCCCTGGTACCGTCTATGAGGGTTTAACCATCAAACCAATCTCATGTATATGTAGTGATGCACCGGACTCATCTAACCGTGTCCGTGGTCTTGACGACCTGTCATTTATTCTGGTCGGTGAGGCCGCCTAGTGCTCGGCTGTTAAAGCCGCCGCACATTCTTCCGCGCGTAGAGAACGCTCAATATTTCCACTAACTGTGATGGTGCCACGTGGACCGGACATCTTAAGCTTGAGAGAATCGTAATGCGGTAATGCATTAAAACGAGCAAAAGTCGCTCTTCCGAGTAGTGCTTGATAGCCACTTCGGAATGGAGCGATGTAGAAAGTTAACTTTTCGGTTCGGAAGTTGTCGGGAGAACCGAATACAACCTCTAGTAATAGAGAGCCCGTACAGTGGGCCTCTGGGCCTGGTATTACTCCCTTGAAGGTAGTATTACTGTGGCTTATTTTTGTCGGGTCTATCCCCATTTTGCAGACTGTGTCCTGATATATCAGATTTAGACCACTTCCGCCGTCCATAAGGAGTCATGTGAGATGGTATCCCTTTATTATTGGGTCTAACACCAAGGCAGCCAATCCTGTTTAGGCTAGATAGTCCATCTCTGTTGCCTTTGAAAGGCTTTTCCCGCTGACCTGGTCGAGAGCCCCTGAATCCGATGTTGACCGTCGTATTATCTGGGTTGTCTTCTTTATTTCGACGCTTGTTTTTACTGCATCGTGGTTTTCCATTAACATCTCTGACTTCGGATGTGCTTGGGTCGCTGGTGCTACTACGGGCTAACCAGCTATCTTCGCCCGCGCAAAAGCGGGTCATGAGGCTTGTCAGGGCTGCCATTGTTCTTGGTTTTTCTTGGCCGAGGTGTCTGGCGAGCCATTCATCTCAGACGCTATGTTTGAAAGCTGCTAAGGCTTCGGCGTCCCGACAGTCAACGATTTGGTTCTTCTTAGTGAGAAACCTGTTCCAAAGCTTTCGGGCTGACTCTCCGGGCTGTTGAATTATATGACTTAAATCGTCTGCATCTAGAGGTTAGACATAGGTCCCTTGAAAATTAGCCCGAAAAGCGTCCTCGAGCTCCTCCCAACTTCCAATTGAGTTTTCAGGGAGGATTTTCAACCAGTGCCGAGCTGGTCCTTTAAGCTTGAGGGGCAAGTACTTGATGGCATGGAGATCGTCTCCGCGAGCCATATGGATATGGAGGATAAAGTCCTCAATCCAGACCCCAGGGTCTGTGGTCCCGTCGTATGCCTCTATGTTCACTGGTTTGAATCCTTCTGGGAATTCATGGTTCATCACCTCATTGGTGAAACATACGGGGTGTGCGGCACCCCTTTATTTGGATGTATCATGGCGTTCGGATGGTTGTAGTATTCGGTTTTGATTTTGTGCCGGAGCATGCTTCCTAGATCCATAGATGGATCTGGTCATACTGGATTTTTGGCGCAAGTCCTCACGTAGATCGTGTGTTGACTTATGTGCGACCTTGTTAGCCGCTCTATCGCGGTCACAAGGTGGTTGATCCGGCCAGTTAGCCGTTTTATTTTTCGGTCGTATGGGGTCTAAGGACTCATCGTCGAATTCGGGTAATAGCTTGCGCTTTGGATAGCTCTTTGTGTGGTAACCTCCACCATACTTTTCTTCGTTGTCGAGCACTTTGTTCCACCTGCTGTTGAGCGTATTTTGTACGGCCTTAAGCCTTTGCTTCTGCTTCTTCAGACTCCTCGCTGTGGCAATAAGCCTTCTATGGAGGTTCTCTTGCTCAAAGTGCGTTTCCGGGATGATGTGTGCATCTTCGTCCGGACTGTTTTCCTCCCCAGAGGGGGTTTGATGAGGTTTATCCTCGGCGTCGCCGTGTTCGGACGTTGAATCCGTACTATGTTCGCCATTTGCAGCTTCATCGTGCTCTGCCGCCGGGGCAATGTGGTCGTCGTTTCCTCTGGAGTTGACTGGAGTGTTATTTTCTCTTGCGCTGTTATCATTGTTTTTGCCGAGGCGGGATTTGGAGCGGCACCTACGCCGATGCTTTGTTTGCTTCTTGGAGGGGTCATCCTCCGATGTCTCCTCCCGTTCCTCGTCATCGTTTTCTTTGGGTGTATCCACCATGTATATGTCATGTGATGAAGTGGCTGTCCAGTGCCCTGTGGGCACTAGTTCCTATTCCTCTCCTGCATCGTCGTCCATGTCATCGATTTTTGCAGTCAAAATCGAGCATGTCGGTTAAATCGTTGACAGAGGCTACTAAGTGGGTGGTGGGTGGGCAGCGAATTCCTTCATCGTCCGCATCCCATTCTAGCCGGACATAGTTCGGCCAAGGATCTCCTGACAAGGAGAGAGACCTTAATGAATTTAGCACGTCGCCGGAAGTTGAGTGCTGAAAGATATCCGCGGAGGTGAACTCCATGATCGGCGCCCAATCAGATTCGATAGGCACGGATGTAGGCGGCTCGGAGTCTGTGGCCGGAGACGAATCCAGTGGTTCGGCAACACGGCTCTCGTAAGGGGTGAAGTCAGTATCCGGCTCCATCACCACTAAGAGTGTGGCCTCCGTGGCAGGGTCTATCCCTCCGTCCTCGGATGGCGCAATTTGCTCCGGATTGAAGGCCAGAGTAGTTGTAGGTGTGATCTCCCGAACACTGTCCGACGACAGAGCTAAATCATGCTCGTCGTGATCGTGCGGCGCACCTGACATGGGCTTGAATCCGTTGAAGATCAAGTCTCCGTGGATGTCGGCAGTGTAGTTTAGGTTTCCGAACCTGACCTGATGGCCAGGGGCGTAGCTCTCGATCTGCTCCAGATGGCCAAGTGAGTTGGGCTGTAGTGCGAAGTCACCTCTGGTCCATGGGTCGGTGAACGAATGGGTTTTGGGAAATAGAGAACATGGAATCGATTGAACAAAGGTGGCACCGGAATGAATAGCCCACTTGTTTCGGGCAAGAATGAATGGGACTGATCGACTCGAGTTACCGAGCGACCTCCACTCTTCGACTCAAGCTTTCGCTTCTGCGCCGAATATGAAGATCTGTCCAGGGAGGAAAACCTCACCCTGGACCACATCGTTACCGATGATCGAAGGAGCCATCAAGCCCTATGGTGACGACACAGTGGAACTCTCAATGAAAGCACCAATGTCGGTGTCAAAACTGGCGGATCTCGGGTAGGGGGTCCCGAACTATGCGTCTAAGGCGGATGGTAACATGAGGCAGGGGACACGATGTTTACCCAGGTTCGGCCCCTCTCGATGGAGGTAATACCCTACGTCCTGCTTGATTGATCTTGATGATATGAGTATTACAAGAGTTGATCTACAACGAGATTGTGGAGGCTAAACCCTAGGAGCTAGCCTATGGTATGATTGTTGTTGTCCTATGGACTAAACCTTCCGGTTTATATAGACACTGGAGGGGCTAGGGTTACACAGAGTCGGTTACAAGGGAGGACATCTACATATCCGTATTGCTAAGCTTGGCTTCCACGCCAAGGAAAGTCCCATCCGGACATGGGACGAAGTCTTTAATCTTGTATCTTCATAGTCCAACAGTCTGGCCAAAGGATATAGTCCGGCTGTCCGGTGACCCCCTAATCCAGGACTCCCTCAACTTACATCAGATCTAAACTAAGTATGCATCTGTATCAAACAAATGGGTTGTATCTGTGGACTAAACTGCAGAATGCCAGAAGAGAAGGGGAAAGCCTAGCCTATCAAAGACTAGCATCTTCAAGCATCTTGCAGCATTTAGAAGAGTACAGATCAACATAATGTAAAGTAGTAGTAGTGTTATCAACCTCGGCCAGAGATCCTTTCTCGACTCCCTACGAGAAAGCAATCCCAGAGCCATACTATCTAGCTATCACCTCAAGTATCCAGTTCTAGTTGTATCGATCGGGATACAACTCCAAGTGTCCGTTACCGTAGGACAGGCTATCGATAGATGTTTTCTTCCCTGCAAGGGTGCACCAACTTACCCACCACGCTCGATTAACTCCGGCCGGACACACTTTCCTGGGTCATGCCCGGCCTCGGCCAAACAATACGCCACAACACGACCTAGGCTTAATAGAGAGGTCAGCACGCCGGACTAAACCTATCCCCCAGGGGTCATGGGCCATCGCCCCGGGAACTCCTGCACATTGCAAACGCGGCCGGTGAGCATACCTATCTACCTCCTTAAAAAGGTAGGTGCTTACGCAGTCCAACCCGTCGCGCCGCTTAGTCGTTGACGTTTATTAAGCTTCGGCTGATGCATACGACGCAGAACGCCCATACAATGCCCACGTGATGGCTAGTGCTATCAGGCCAGAGGCCCCTAGGATCAAATATCCAAATCATAGTGGATTAGGAATGCGCGGTAATAAGCAGAGACTCGCGAAAGATGTGACCCCGTCGCCCCATCTCGAGGACTTGCGGCAAGGGCTAAGAATGCCCAACCACGCCTATTAGTTATCTCGCGGGCACCCTCCAGGTCAACCCGACTCCACATCACTCACAATTAAGCTCGCACGGGTACCCCTCAAGTCCGACCCGTCTTTAGTAACCTGGTTCAGGGTAAAGTCATAGTAAGCATAGTAACCGTTTGTCTAACACCAAGGGGGACCCTGAGGAACCACCCTCAATGTATTCCACTTGATGTCATCATCAAGGTGAACGTAAGAAGAACCACCCTCGAGGTTCACACTTGAGGGGTTGCACGACAGAGTCATATCGGAAGTGGTTAAGGAGGAAATCACCCTCGATGACCACGACCAAATAGCTACACTACATAGATCTTATCAGGAGTGATGTATGAGGTGTCACCCTCGGCACTCGATAGTAACTCTGCAGAGTCGTATAACTAGGGAGGGGGGGTGATGTGCGGTGTCGGGGCCTGGACGTCGACCACGTTGATCGAGTCATCGAACATAAAGCGGGGCAACAAGGACAAGGTGGGGGTCACTGATGGATCACTAACCAACCTATATTAAGCAGTTTAGGATAAGCAGGTAGGTAACAATAAGCAGGTTACAAAAACAGGATATGCATCAGAATAGTATCATACAGAAAGCAGTAGTAGTTCTAATGCAAGCATGAGAGGGAAAGAAATGGGCGACATCGGAATGCTCAAAGGGGGGTGTCGGTGTCAAAACTGGCAGATCTCGGGTAGGGGGTCCCGAACTGTGCGTCTAGGCTGGATGGTAACAGGAGGCAAGGAACACGAAGTTTTACCCAGGTTCGGGCCCTCTCGATGGAGGTAAAACCCTACGTACTGCTTGATTAATATTGATGATATGGGTAGTACAAGAGTACATCTACCACGAGATCGGAGAGGCCAAACCCTAGAAGCTAGCCTATGGTATGATTGTTGTTTTGTATCTTGTCCTACGGACTAAAACCCTCCGGTTTATATAGACACCGGAGAGGGTTAGGGTTACACAAAGTCGGTTACAATGGTAGGAGATCTACATATCCGTATCGCCAAGCTTGCCTTCCACGCCAAGGAAAGTCCCTTCCAGACACGGGACAGAGTCTTCAATCTTGTATCTTCATAGTCCATGAGTCTGGCTGAAGGTATAGTTCGGCCATCCGGACACCCCCTAATCCAGGACTCCCTCAGTAGCCCCCGAACCAGGCTTCAATGACGATGAGTCCGGCGCGCAGATTGTCGTTGGCATTGCAAGGCGGGTTCTCCTCCAAATTTTGTGTACCTGTTGAATAAAGTCTGGTTTCTTGTAGATGTTGCGCTCTTTGGCTTCTACGCCCAATAATGGTCGCTTCCCACGTGTCAAACGAATATGAAAAGTCTGAGTGTTTTTACATTCACACCCCTAGCCACGTAAATGAGCTGACCTATTTAAGGGGACGAGGATTTAGATCCAAACTACATCTTCCCCCCTTCGCGAGTGTTCATCAGAGCGCATCCGACAAAGGTCCATTCCACCATGGCCAGCCGTCGCGACTCCTCCTCTCGCCCTTCCAGCCCTCAGCATGGATATTGGGAGAGATGCTCTATCCCACATAGCGAGCTAGTGATGCTTCAGACCAAGGGATTTCTCCCCCCGGCCTAGTTCGAGCCGGCCTTGCCATCTATAATGGCGGAGAACAAGCGGAGAGTGCCCCTAATCCCTCCAAAGGAGAGTGGGTGTGCCTCGTCCCTTATTTAATAAGGGGTCTCGGATTTCTAATCCATCCATTTCTCCGGGGGCTCCTGGAGTTCTATGGCCTCCGGCTACACAATCTCACGCCTGCCTCCGTATTGCATATCGCGGTCTTCGTAGCCCTCTGCGAGCTGTTTTTGGGTATCGAGGCTCATTTTGGGCTATGGAAAAGGTTATTCTGCCTCGTGCCCCGCTCTAAGGAGGGGTCAATGTATCAAGTGGGTGGAGCCGAAGTGTGGCACATCGCCAGGACCGGATATCTGTCCGGAACCCCAAAGAAGGCGTCCGAAGACTGGCCCTCGGAATGGTTTTATATAGAAGACGTCCCGCTGTCGGATCCTGTCCGGATTGGCCTCCCTGAATTCGATAGTGCTCCCTTAGAGAAGCACCTAAGCTGGCGTCCCCGGAGCCCTCAGAGGGAAAGTGACAGGGACATCATTTACCTGATGGGACGAATAAGATTGCTAGCCCATTCCGGACTAACCATGATCGGGGTTATGGCCGAATGCATTATGCGGGGGGTGCAACCGCTTCAGTATAGAAGCCACCCCATGTGGGACTTCAACGGGGAGGACGACGCTACCCGCTACGGCCGTAAGGGGCCGGATTCAGCCGCCGCTCTGCTAAAGATCTTGTCCACTTTGTATAAGGGAGAAGAGGAGGAATTTCTCTGCGTCAACCCACAGGGTGGATTCTCTATGCACAATCCCCAAGCTGGGTAAGCGGTCGTATTTACTTGCCCATCCGTTTTGTATTCCCATTGTTAAATATTCAATCTGACGAGTTCAACGCAGGAACTGCGCCGGGCTGTTAAGGAAATAAGCAGCCCTCCTCCACAACCCGAGGACCCAAGACGGTCCCTCGACCCATCCTCTCGAGAGGATCCGGACATATCTGTTCAATTGAGCAAGGACAACGCCTTGGTGGCCATTACGGTCGATTACCCAGGGCTAATCCCGGCCTCCCAGGTAACTGAGATCGAAGTCCCAGTACCCCGAATAGTTGTCCGCCCTCTCATGTTTTCAGTTTCCTGATTACAACCGAACTTTGTAGGGGAGGTTTTTAAGGCAGAAGGCCGAACCTGCGGCGACAAGCCAACGAGGGGCCGCAGGGCCCCATGGGCAGAAAAGAAGTGCAGTCCGAACCGAGGTGTCAGCGCAAAGGTATGGCGCGCCCCCTTATCCCAGGTGTTATACCTTCGAGGCACATTGACACTCGTGCTCTCTTCAGGACAAAGAGACCTCGCCGGACTATATCCGGAGAGGCTGCCAATCGCGCCTCCACCAGCCAGGCTCCAAAGCCTGGTCCGGAGGTGGAGGCGAATGCAAGGCGCGTGCCAGGCGCTCCTCCGACGGAGGATGTGGATGGGTTGTCTGCCACCAACTCTGAGGTGGAGAGTGCCATGAACCACAGGCGTCGCCGGACAATTCTTTGCGATGCTTGTTTCTCCCAAGGGGCGTTAGATGCCTTCAACTCGGGAGATGCGTACCTCCATGCCGCTCAAAATGGTCTAGCCAGAGCCACGGAGCAATATGTAAAAGACATACGGGTAAGAAAATTTTGGTAATTATATATATATATATATATACCAGTAGCCCCCGAACTTGAAACAATTAGAATAATTGATTTAAGGATCATTTGTTATGCAGGTTCTTACAGAAAAGAATTCCCTACTGTCCAAGGAGCTGGAAGAGTGCAAAGCCCAACTTGAGGCTGCACTAGCCGCGGCAGGGGAGCCCAAGGAGACCCCCTCTGGTAATATACACTTCGAAAGATAAGTATTTTGCGAAGCACGGCATGGGTGCGAATCTGACAAATGAAATTGCGGATGGCGCCGGATTGAATCCGGAAAGGCAACACCTCCTACGCCAGCTAAAGGCTGGTGAGAAGGTGCTGACAAAGGTGAGGCGGGAGAAGAACAATCTCCAAGATGCCAACACCAAGCTGGGCGTTGAGCTAAAAGATGTTCGTGCCCAGCTGTCAGACTCCATGAAGGAGAATCAGCGGCTTCGGCGCGGCATATTTAGTAAGTGCTTGAACGAACCTTTGAAAGAAAGTTCGGCAGGGAAGTCGACTAATAGAGCAATGTCTGTAGGTGTGCTAACAGGTCGTCCTGTAGAGGAGATGCCCGGTTCTACGGGTGACCTTCTTCCCGAGCTCTCGCAACTGCTCGATCGAGTTCGGCAGGTGATGCAAGGCGTCGCCCAGGCCCTGTGGCCATCCGTCTCCATGCCCGAAGGTCTTGGAGAGCTTGCGAAGAAGCTAAAGGGAGCACGGCGGCGCTTCCGATTATGGAAGATATCGGCCTGCCGTCAAGGCGCTAGGGAGGCATGGGCCATGGTGAAGACGCGGTACGCAAATGCTGACCCCAACCACATGGCCGAGGTCGGTCTTATAGGGCCCGATGGGAAGGAGACCCCTGTAAGCTTAGTATACGGCCAAGTAGAGTTGGCCGCAAAGTATTCCCAGCAGGACTGTAAATTAGACAGCCTGTTAGATGGTATTGAAGAGGAATACAATCAGTCAAAATGACTACGTAATTTAATTGACATTTATAATGCCTTCTAGCCGGATTGTAGATCATTTGTCATGGCCGACCTTTTCGCTTCAGCCTCGGGACCTGACGGTCCGGAGTGTGTCTGAATTCCCATGTGGTTATATAGGAACCGGGGAATGCATGGAGACCAGGCGTAGGGGTCATTAGTGCGTGAAGAGACAAGTGCCCGACTAGTTATGTTATATTACATGGTTACTAAGAAACATCTTCCAGGGAGAATAGTTCCGTTAGGGGTTCCTTTCCCTGGGAGGCATGCCCTAAGGTGCATGTCCATGTTGCGAAAAGAAACGCAGGAAAAACATCTCGGGGCGTATAGATAAAAATAAAAAAAAGATCATCTTTAGTTCACCGACCGAATATTCCCTTAAGAATGCTAGCTTTCAGCTTCACCCAGTCTGAGGTACACGTCTGGCTGACCCGACAGTAACAATCGCAGAGGTGCTCCCTTTACCACCTAGCCAAACAATCGGGAACGTAGGGGTAAGCACAGGAGCCAGGCAACCCAGCTTGGCCAAAACTTAAGACATATCGATGCATATAATGGTGAATAAAAGGTACATGCGGAAGTGTGACACATGTGTTGGGCATGAAGCCCGTATGAATAAGCTTCTGTTTAAAGAAGCCCCCAGGTTTAATGAGCGCGGATAGCGCGTCACTTTATGAGCCTTTAAAGGCTATAAGAGAGAGAGAGAGAGTGAGAAGAAGAGAAATGTAAGACAGAAAATATATAAAAAATGGACAGAGGATGGAGACGAACACAGAGTCCGGCGCTAGGCATAGAATCTTCGGAGACGGGATGCGTTCCATGGGTTTGGCTCGAGTCGGTTAAACGATGCATCCCGCGGGCGGTACGCTCCTCCAGTCAGGACTTGGTCAATTATGAAGGGACCTTCCCACTTGGGCTTGAGTTTGTCCTTTTTATTGTCCGGTAGTTGTAGAACTAATTCGCCAACGTTGTAATTTTTGGCCCATACTTCTCTGCTTTGGTATCTTTGAGCCTGCTGTTGATAGAATGCGGAACGGGCTTTTGCCACGTCACGCTCCTCCTCCAATGCGTCCAAACTGTCCTGCCGATCGAGTTCGGCTTCTCTTTCTTCGTACATGCGCACTCGAGGTGAGTCATGAATTATGTCGCAAGGCAAAACTGCCTCTGCGCCGTACACCATAAAGAATGGTGTGTATCCGATGGTGCGATTCGGCGTGGTCCGCAGCCCCCAGAGTACAAAGTCGAGCTCCTCTACCCAGTGCGTGTTAGATTCCTTGAGGGACCGCACTAATCTGGGTTTGATGCCGCTCATGATAAGACCATTTGCACGTTTGACCTGGTCATTAGTTTGTGGGTGATAGACGGAGGCATAATCGAGCTTGATGCCCATGTTTTTGCACTAGAGTTTTACCTCGTCGACCATGAAGTTCATGCCGTTATCAGTGATGATGTTGTGGGGGACGTCGTAACGGTGTACAACCCCGGATATAAAGTCTATCACTGGTCCGGATTCGGCCGTCTTAACAGGCTTGGCTTCTATCCATTTGGTGAACTTATCCACCATGACCAGTAAGTATTTTTGCTTGTGGGTTCCGCCTTTAAGGGGTCCAACCATGTCAAGCCCCCAGACCGCGAAGGGCCAAGTAATGGGGATAGTTTGGAGGGCGGTGGGTGGCATATGGCTTTGGTTTGCAAAGAGCTGGCAACCGGTGCATCGTTGGACTAAGTCCTGAGCGTCTGCCCGGGCCGTCGGCCAATAAAAGCCTGTACGGAAGGCCTTGCTTACAAGGGACCGAGATGCAGCGTGATGACCGTCGAGTCCGGCATGAATTTCAGCCAGGAGGTTCCGCCCCCCCTCTTCGGAGATGCACCTTTGAAGGACTCCGGTAGTGCTTTTCTTATAAAGCTCTCCCTCGTGGATTCTGTAGGCTTTGGATCGCCGCACTATGCAGCTTGCCTCATTTTGGTCCTCGGGGAGTTCCTACCTAGTAAGGTAGGCGAGGAATGGTTCTGTCCACGGGGCGATGATAGCCATTATTACGTGGGCTGAAGGTGTTATTTCATTGGCAGAGCCTCCCATTGTGTCAGAATGTTCGGTGTCGGGCAGTGCGGTTGGGTCCGGGCTGTTATTGTCCGGCTCCCCTTCCCATACTACGGATGGCTTGAACAACCTTTCCAAGAAGATGTTGGGGGACTACATCGCGTTTTGCGCCGATGCGTGCCAAGACATCTGCCGCCTGATTATTTTCCCATGCTATATGGTGAAATTCAAGCCCCTCGAACCAAGCTGACATTTTTAGGACGGCGTTGCGGTAATCTGCCATTTTTGGATCCTTGGCATCAAAGTCTCCATTTATTTGGGATATTGCGAGGTTCGAGTCCCCGCGCACCTCTAGGCGTTGAATGCCCATGGATACTGCCATCCGGAGACCATGTAAAAGGGCATCATATTTGTTGGAGTCCGTGTACATAATCTGGAGTACGTATTGAACTGTGTCTCCTGTGGGGGACGTCAAAATGACGCCAACCCCCAGTCCGGCCAACATCTTGGAGCCG
Source organism: Triticum aestivum (assembly GCF_018294505.1). NCBI lineage: Eukaryota > Viridiplantae > Streptophyta > Magnoliopsida > Poales > Poaceae > Triticum > Triticum aestivum. The sequence goes on from NC_057797.1 coordinate 647,115,851, forward strand.
TCGAAATGCATGATCCAATTTGAATATGTGTCATACTCTTTAGGGAGTTCGGCCTCCGTCCATTCTGCGACGAAGTCGGCCAAGACTTGCGACTTGATGGCTCGCCGTGGCTTATAAGTTATGTCGAATGGGAGGAGCTCAATGGCCCATTTTGCAATCCGGCCCGTTGCGTCACGGTTGTTTATAATATCGTTAAGTGGTACTTCTGAGGCTACTGTTATTGAACACTCTTGAAAGTAGTGTCGTAGCTTCCGGGATGCCATGAATACCGCGTACGCGATCTTTTGATAATGCGGGTACCGTGATTTGCAGGGAGTGAGGACAGTGGACACATAATAGACCGGCTTTTGAAGGGGGAATTTGTGTCCGTCCGCTTCTTGTTCGACGACGAGCACTGCGCTTACAACCTGATGTGTTGCTGCAATGTATAATAGCATTGGTTCGCCAATGTTTGGTGCGGCCAGGACTGGGTTTGTTGCCAGTATGGCTTTTATTTCGTCGAGTCCGGCCGTGGCTGCATCCGTCCATTCGAAGTGTTCGGTGCGCTGAAGGAGGTGGTAAAGGGGTAGGGCCTTTTCTCCCAAGCGGGAGATAAAGCGGCTTAGAGCCGCCATGCATCCGATTAACTTTTGTATTTGTTTGAGGTCCTTTGGGATATCCAGTTGCGACAAAGCTCGGATCTTGGCTGGATTTGCTTTGATTCCTCTACCGGATACAATGAAGCCCAAGAGCTTTCCGGCTAGAACACATTTTTCCGGGTTGAGCTTGATGTCGTATGTTCGGAGGTTATCAAATGTGAGCCTCAAGTCATCTACTAGAGATTCGACATGTCTTGTTTTGACAACCACATCATCTACATATGCCTCCACTGTTTTGCTGATCTGGCTTGCCAGACATGTCTGAATCATGCGCTGATATGTTGCGCCAGCATTTTTTAGCCCGAAGGGCATCGTGTTGAAGCAGAATGGGCCGTATGGTGTGATAAATGCCGTTGCGGCTTGGTCTGGTTCTGCCATCTTGATTTGATGGTAGCCGGAATATGCATCGAGGAAACACAACGAATCGTGTCCTGCGGTAGCGTCGATAATTTGATCGATGCGGGGGAGGGGGAAGGGATCCTTTGGGCAAGCCTTGTTAAGGTCTTTAAAATCAACACACAGGCGCCAGGATTTGTCCTTCTTTGGTACAATCATCAGGTTTGCTAGCCAGTCCAGATGTTTTATATCTCTGATGAATCCGGCCTCCAATAGCTATGCTAGCTCCTCTCCCATGGCCTGTCTCTTAGGTTCGGAAAACGCCGAAGAGCCTGTTTGACAGGTTTGAATCCTATTTGGATATTTAAGCTGTGCTCGGCCAGTCTGCGTGGGATTCCTGGCATGTCTGAAGGGTGCCAGGCGAAAATGTCCCAGTTCTCTCGTAGGAACTCTCGCAGTGCGGCATCTACATCAGGGTTTAACTGTGCCCCGATGGAAGCTGTTTTATTGGGGTCCGTTGGATGGACTTGGAATTTGACTATTTCGTCCGCCGGCTTAAAGGAGGTGTACTTGGATCTTTTCTCGAGTACCACATTGTCCCTATTCACCATAGAGCGCAGCGCAGTCAGTTCCTCAGCCGCTAGGGCTTCGGAATGCCTCGAGGGCCAGTGCGAATGTCTTGTTTTCGGCGCGGAGTGCTGTGTCTGGATCACTCCATGGGTTTATTGTTGCTACTTGGTAGACTTCGGCAAGGCTGCGGAGTGTCCTTTTTCGCATATTATTTGATGCGAAAGTCTCGAAGACTGTTAATACCGTATTGGTGTCTCTGGGGTGGCTTTCTGTGGCCTCTGGAATTAGGAGATTTTCGCCAATTTTGGCCACCTGTCGGAGTATCCAACATGCTCTAAGGCTGTGAGTTGGTGTGGTGTCCTCTGTACTGTGAATTTTACAGGGTCCATTAAGCCATCCTTCCAGTACGGTTCCATGCCCTGTAGAGGGTTTTTGCTTTTTGGTGTTTGACCCGGGTGTCTGGCGATGATGCACCCTTTTATTTCGGATTGGGTTTGTATTCAGGGCCGGATCGTCCCAAAATTTTATTTCGGTTTTCCAGACGCTTTCCATCGCATAGTACTTTCGTACGATGGACGCCAAGTCAGCGAAGCGTGTAATATCACGGCGACTTATGGCGTTGAGGATTCCCTTGTCCGTGCAATTATTGCAAAAGATTGAGATTGCGTCTTCCTCGTGGCAGTCCTTTATCCTGTTCTTAACCAGGAGGAATCTGGCCCAGTAATGATGTACTGTTTCATCGGGCTCTTGCCTAATTTGGGATAGATCGCTTATGTTCGGGTGGGTGGGAGGAACTAAATCCGAAGCCTCACCCCATCTGAGGCTCAGAGGCCGAGGAATTTCCTAACTCGAAAATTTGGATTCCTGGATGCTGTCCAATGAATCCAGCCCGTCGCCTGACTCTAAGTTCAGGTCTTGAGTGATATCCTCCCCTCCGCGGGTATCCGGCTTGGAGGGATCGGGAATCCGGACGTAGCTAGTCCTTAAGATAGATGAAGGGTCGCCGCACTGTCCCTCTACCACGGCAACATGATGGGTGACTTGGGGAGAGTTAATCTCTCTCAGATCGGGTTTAGGCCCAATCTGGTCGTGATCCGTAGCGACTCCCAGGGCGGCGATGCGATCCAAGAGCTCGTTTATTGAGCAGAGCTCCATTGGATCTAACTGCTCGACGAGTTTTGAGCTGACATGAAGATTGTTTTCGATGGCTCGAGAGGTCATTGTCGATGCAGAAGCCGAACAGGCGGTCATAAGAAAACCACCTAGCCGGAGGGTTTGGCCGACAGCCAAAGCTCCCTTAGCAACGGTGCCGTCTTTAAAGACGGGGTGAGGCATCCTTCCTGATGGCGACGACACAGAGGAACTCTCAATGAAAGCACCAATGTCGGTGTCAAAACCGGCGAATCTCGGGTAGGGGGTCCCGAATTGTGCGTCTAGGCCAGATGGTAACAGGAGGCAAGGAACACGAAGTTTTACCCAGGTTCGGGCCCTCTCGATGGAGGTAAAACCCTACGTCCTGCTTGATTAATATTGATGATATGGGTACTACAAGAGTAGATCTACCATGAGATCGGAGAGGCTAAACCCTAGAAGCTAGCCTATGGTATGATTGTTGTTTTGTATCTTGTCCTACGGACTAAAACCCTCCGGTTTATATAGACACCGGAGAGGGTTAGGGTTACACAAAGTCGGTTACAATGGTAGGAGATCTACATATCCGTATCGCCAAGCTTGCCTTCCACGCCAAGGAAAGTCCCTTCCGGACATGGGACGGAGTCTTCAATCTTGTATCTTCATAGTCCAGGAGTCCGGCTGAAGATATAGTCCGGCCATCCGGACACCCCCTAATCCAGGACTCCCTCAGGGGGTTTGCTTGCCTGGAAGCTCTGCTCAAAAGGAAGAGGTGTCGTCGACATAGTCGATCACAGGGGCGGCATCGGTCTCGGGGTCTACCGGAGAGAAGAGGGGGAAGAAACAATAAATATAAAGCAAACAAAGCATCACAAAGCATAACATGGCAATATGTTGTGCCGGGTGTGACCTAACATATGGCTACGCGATAAAGGTGAAGGGGGAAAACAACCGGGAATGTTTTCCCGGTTCCAGACCTATGTCAGACACATGACTGAAGGGGGAATGTTCCATGTTCAGATAGTTAGAGGCATCTGACAGGTAAACGGACTGCGTATCCGGATTCGTCTCGTCGTTCTGAGCAACTTTCATGTATAAAACTTTTTCATCCGAGTTACGGATTATTTTCTATGATTTTCAAAGATTTAACAATATTCTGTAATTATTATTAACTAAAAAGATAATACTGCATCAGCATGACACCATCCTGACGTCAGCAGGGTCAACATTCAACTCTGACCGCGTTGACTGGTCAAAAGGAGTAGTGGGGCCCATCTGTCATAGACTCAACTAATTGAGCAGGTTTAATTAGACTAATCTAGTTCATTAGGCTAATTAAGCAAGATTAATTAAGTTAATTAATTATCCAACGAATTAATTAATTAACTATTTATTTATTTTTATTTTTCTAAAAACCTTTTTTAATAAAAGCCAGGGCGCGTGGGGCCCGCTGGCAGTGGCATAAGGCCATCCTAGTGGAGCGGGTTAATGGGCGGAGGGGCATGGGCGTGGGCGCCCGTCGAATGGGGCACGGCGAGGCCGTGGCCGGCGATGGTCATCGGGGCGCGGTGGGGCGCCAACCAGGGGAAGCGAGGTCGTGGGGCGAGCGGGCTGCGGCGTCGCAGCAGCGCTGGCGAGGCGGCGCGCGAGGGGGAGGCGGCCAGGGCGGACTCGGCGGGTCAGCGCGATGAGCGGCGGCGCGACACATGCGGGGGCAGCATAGGACGACGGGGTGGACGAGGCCACGGCGAGCGGCGACTGCTACGAGCTAGCGCGCTGCGGCGGGCGGGCGGACGGCGCAGGAGGCAAGGCGCGGGCGTGCAACGGCGGAGCCGGGCAAGACCAGGCGCAGGGCGCGGGCCGTGGTGGCGAACAACGCGGCTAGGGGCGGCGCGAGTGGCGTGAGGACGGCGGGCGAGGCCGCCGCGGCGACAGCGGGTAACCGGACGACGCAGTGGCCAGCGGCGGGAGGCGGGTCACGACGACAATATGCGGCAGCCAAAGTCGAGCGTCGAACAAAACGAGCATAGCGGCTCGGTCCCGACGGGCTATCCGGCTGGAGGACTCCTACGAGATGCCACGAGCGCGGTGGCGTGCTCAGTCGAACTGGAGAAGCACGAGAGGAGCGGCACAACGAGCAGTGGTGGCGCGAGCTTCGGCAATGGCGGCAACGGCACGGGGAGCAGACTACGGATCGACGACGTATAAACGAAGGAAAGGAGAGGGGCGGGAGCTCACGTTGCGGCACACGAAGGCCGTCGGGGGCTTAGTAGCGTAGGGCGGTGGCCAGAGTCGAAGGTGACGACGGCGACCCGAGGAAGACGACGAAGGGGATCCGGCGCTGTAGAGGTCCGCGGCTTTGACTCGTGGTCGGGGACGGCGTAGCGTGCACGGGCAAAGCTTCAAGACAACTCGGCGAGGTGAGGTTGGACAGTGGCATGCGATGGACGGCGGTGGCCGCGCTCGGGCGCTCGAGGGCAGAGGCAAGTCCATAGGGGGAGGAGGAGGTGGATCTGGGAGAGGGCGGAGAGGGGGGAAGTGGAGCGGGGAGGCGAGGGGATTCTGGGAGTGGGTGGAGGTAGGTGGGGGGGGACTCGAGGAGCCGGAGGGGCGCTCTTATCCTCTCGCGGGTGCGTTGCTGGCGAGGTGGCTGGGCGGCGACGGGCGCGTGCTGCCCCGCCCGGTCGGAGGATCAGGAAGCGACCGGGGGAGGGGGAGTGGGCCGGCCTACTGGGATGGGCCGAAGCCTAAGGGGAGGCCATGGGCTTTCTCTCTCTTCTCTGAGTTTCCTTTTTCTTTTTTTGTTTCTCTTTTTCCAGCAGCTTTTGCATTTTATTTTGCCACAAATGACTTTGCAAAAATATGTCACTGGCCAAAATAAATTCAAAGAAGTACTGTGCACTGTCACAAAAATGTTGGGAATGTTTTGAATCCCTTTAGATTTATTCAAAAAGAATATGGCATTTTAAAAGGCTGTTTTGGCTCTGTTAAAAAATATTAGGCCCATTTAGAGTTGATGGTGATGTTGTGTTCCTTAACAGCAAATAGTTTTGGATTTTTTGCTAAAAGGTGAACATTTTTCCAACAAGTTTTGATCAACTTCATTTTGCACTTTGAAGTTGAATGGAATTCCAAAGAAGGAATTTGAAATGAGATATTATCCCAACATGATTATCATTGCAAATCTCAGTAGCTTAGCATCATCATGATGGATTACTGTAGCTCCATTACATAGGGGTGTTACAAAAGGTCCCCATTGAGCTTCGCCTCAACAAAGACGAGGCAGATGCTTTGGAGATGTCCTTCCCTAACGAGGCTTGCACATCACAAGCAAGGGTGTTGATGTACCTAACTATGAACTCTTGGGCGGGGAGCATGCTTCAGTGCAAACAATTCAGGCGAAGACTTCTTACCTAGCGAGCTACACTTATTAATGTTGAATATACTACGGCTGGAGGGTTGTGCCCCACATACGGCGATTGGTCCATTGGGCCCGATGTACCGTATCACAGAAGCGGTCAAGTTTGGCACTGAAGGATGAGTCAAGATCCACCACATCGATGTGTAGAAGCTCCGTGCCATGTCTATGCATGCTCCCCAAGGTCATAAGGAGTCCAACCCTGCTGTGGGGTTAGATCGACTTCATACGAAGCCAATGAGTGATGTAGTGTACTACATAGTAGACTTAAGTAGACAATTGAGCACGACGTTAGAGCCGAGACAACTCCCTGTGGCATAGCATTGGTCGTGTTCTAAGGCTGGTTGTAGTAAGTATCATATACTAGTATCATGCATATGATACTAGTCTTTGATACTACATCCGTAATGCATAGTATCATATGTTGGTATGATATGTTGGTATCATAGGGTACTACAGTTATTGTCATGCATGACACAAAAAAAGCACACCATTTAATATGATACGGTATCATGATATGATACCCAAACCTCTCTTTCTTCATTTAATTCTATGTCACCTCCAGTTCTTTTCGGCGATTCTCCAGAATCGCCCCCCTCCCCGGCTTCTCCCAGAATCGCCACTTCATATATTTTTTACAATCCTAGCTAATTAGACCTTAACTAGACAAGATTGTCAAAAAAATATGAAGTGACGATTCTGGGAGAAGCTGGGGAGGGGGCCGATTCTGGGAGAATCACTCAAAAGAACTAGCCCCTAAATTGCTTAGTTGGCATGGGTCCCCTGCGAGAAGCATTTCTGGAACACGGGTGTCCTGAACACTTTATTTTGAATAATTTGAAAATCACATTTGAATTAAAAAAATATCCAAAACAAACCCTACGCTAATATGAATGTATACCACACAAGTGTAAAGTTTGATGATGAAACAAGTTGACATGTGAGCTACATAAAGATGACAAATTGTTAATTTTGAGAAGTTAAACCATGCACACATTGTTCACCGCTAAAAAAAATCCACGCTCTTGTCTTCTTTGTGTAGCACATATTAATTTACTTCGTCATCAAACTTTGCCCGTGTACAGTATATCTCCATACTACTGCATAAAATTCGTGTTCGTATTTTAAAGACTTTCAAACATGATTTTCAAACTATTTGAAATGAAGTGCTCATGCGACCCTTGCTCTGGAGCAACGTTTTGGCCTCCCATGTTCCAAACCGTCCTCACCGATACACTTCTCTATTCTTATAAAAAACTGAGTTGGTGATGATGGTGTGCCCGCCATCTTATAATATAGACCGTTCGATCTATATCTGACAGATAGAAAGCAAACTATGACAATTTTGCAAAAGGATATCCGCACCTCTCGTTCATCCTTATCTCCCACAACTTCATTGTTGAGTAATTAAAAAAGAAGCCTCCGGAACAATCTGGCATGGTGGCCGCTGCCGGCGTCGTCCATCTCCATGCCTCTGCTAAGTCCGACCACCAATCACCACCGCGCCCCACTCCTCACCTTATCTCTCATCTTTCTCGAGATATCATTTTTTCGATGAAATTCTCGAGATATCATTAGTTTTTACACATGTGATTACTCCTGCATGAGTCAATCACAATAGATGTTTTGTAAAAAAATGCATTTTGATGTCCTGTGCAATGCACGGGCATCTTGCTAGTCATAAAAAAAAAAGCAGACACTTTCCAATCCACCGCGCTCCTCTGGTCTCCGCGGTCTCCAATTTCAAATCCATCCCCGTATCCGCCGCCACGTCATCGATCCGCGCCACCAGCCTCGCACCCGCACCTCCATCCCACCCTTCATTTCAATCCAACGTCCCACCCCCGCCGTCCCACGGATCGATCCCAGCGAGCGCCTCCCGCGGTCCCGCCCCAAAGCCACGAAAATCCCGCGCTTTCCCCCCAAATCCTCCCGATATAAACCCGCCACCACCCCCCAATCCCAGCACAAGCTTCTTCCCAAGCACTTCCTCTTCTTTCTAAGCGCACACATCCCTCGGAGCTAGGTGGATCGGCGATGTCGGGGCGCGGCAAGGGCGGCAAGGGGCTGGGGAAGGGCGGCGCCAAGCGCCACCGGAAGGTGCTCCGCGACAACATCCAGGGCATCACCAAGCCGGCGATCCGGAGGCTGGCCAGGAGGGGCGGCGTGAAGCGCATCTCGGGGCTCATCTACGAGGAGACCCGCGGCGTGCTCAAGATCTTCCTCGAGAACGTCATCCGCGACGCCGTCACCTACACTGAGCACGCTCGCCGCAAGACCGTCACCGCCATGGACGTCGTCTACGCGCTCAAGCGCCAGGGCCGCACCCTCTACGGCTTCGGCGGCTAGATTCGTGTCGTGTGTCCGTGTGTTCTGTGGAAGACGGGTTTTACTACTGCTTTGGCGTGCGTCGTTGTGTTCCGTCTTGTGTTCATTAGGCTGTAATTCCTTGTTGCGGTCAATGAAACTAGTTCTGTTCTGAATCCTGACCTGAAGTGCAATTGGTTTGACTTAGATGAAATGCAATTGGATGAACGATTTATCACTCGTTGCAATCTGTACAGATGCAGAAGTATTGTTGGAGTGGTAAAATGTGAATCAAGACGCCAGATGCATATTCCTGAAATACTGACCAAGTGCTTCGCTGTGTTGAATTCGGTTTTGGTTTTCTAAGGTTGGTTGGTTTGATATTAGATTTCTCATTTTAGATCGTGTATAGCTGAAGTGCAGTTGATTTGTCTTAGCTGAACTGCAGTTGATTGAACGATTTACCACTCGTTGCAACCTGTAGAAGGGGCGCATCCTTTTGATTTGGTTTGGTTTCACTGGGGAACGAATCTTGTTTTTTTTTTCTGTGCAGATCTACAGATGCACAGGTGTGGTTGTTGGAGTGGTACGAACCCTCCATTAAAATGTGAAATCAAGATGCAAGATACCTATTCCTTAAATCTTCACCAAGTGCTTCGATGTGTTGGATCCGGTTTTGATTTTTGTAAGTCTGGTTAATTTGTTTTATTATTATATTTCTTGCTTTAGATCGTATAGCTCTACTGCTGGACTGTACATTTGAGTTATAATTGAAATGCAACTGAACCAATGTTTACATTGGACAGATAGCTGAACTGCAATGGATCCAGTATTGAACGTTCGAGTTGTTGCTGAAATGCAATTGAATGAATAATTATCACTCATTGCAATCTGTAGAAGAGACGGACCCTTCTGTTTGGTTTTGGTTTTGCTGGGGAGTGAATCTTGATTTTTTTTTTCTGCAGATCTACATACCCCAAAGTGGTCGGACCCTTCCCTGGACCCTGCACAAGCGGGAGCTACATGCACCAGGTTGCCCTTTTATCTACATACTCCAAATGTATATAAAATTTCTGAATGATACATCAAGCCTCTGGAGTATATAAAATTTTGAATGTTTCAATGTTGGTGGGGTGTAAATAATCTAGTCAATACAAATATGAAATCAAAACGCCAAATATGGCCTTCTATTCCTGAATGAAACAACAACGAGCATGTGGAGCAACTATCAGAATGTTTCTGAATGATACATTAAGCACTGGGGCAATCAAAACATTTCTGAATGATACATCAAGCCTCTGGAGCAACCATCAGATTTGAAATAGTACATCCGACAACTACAACTGCATGCTGTATGTAGAACAACTATCTGAGGCTCTGCACTAAACTGATATTTTTCCTAATAATCAGCTCGTTCCTCAGAGGAATGTACAGTAGAGATTATATTCCTTTCCTAATAATAATCTTGTTCCTCAGAAGGATATACAGTACTACAACCAACTCGTAGGATGATTTTTCTTCTTTGAGAAATTGTAAGTCCCTATCAATAATTCTCTAGAGCAGGAATTGCTTGCCGGTGTATGTTTTGCCAAACTCCCAATCCTTGGGCACAACGTTAAAATTGGTCATCGTCGTGCCGTCACTCGAGGTGAGCTCAAAGGACACCGGCTGCCCTGTGAGATCTAAGTTGATGTGCCATATCTGGCCCCAGTTGCGGCCCATATCGAGCCAGCCAGACTCTGTTCCTTTGATCTTCACTGATCTGACATCGCCAGCGCCACCGACATTGCTGATTAGGACTGTGAAGAAGAAGCTCTTCCCGGAGACCGAGAACCGCACGCCGCCTTCACGAAGGCACTTGACGCTGTTCATAAGAAAACAAGTCAATCTCAGCAAAGAATCAGAGGCATTTTTTCTGACAGGTTAATGCTATTAGTAGCTTTATTTGTCCTTGTTGTTTGTTCTCATGCAAATCCTGCAAACTACTCCCTCCGCCCCATAATGTAAGACGTTTTTTCACACTAGTGTAGTGTCAAAAAACGCCTTACATTGTGGGACGGGGGGAGTACTTAACAAGTAATGAAATGGTGTGACATAGATGAGTCCCAAATCATAGTAGGATGTATATTTCCATGTCAATTGTCCTACGAAACATGAAATCTCCAGGATCACGAAAACACATTGATAGCAGAATGTTGTACAAATCCGTCATTCAGGAAACCATCTCAAAGAATCACCTCAATTTTTCAAATTACTAGACAACTTAGACGCACGTAAAGATTATTACACCCTTCTATAATATACTTTTCAGTTTAGCATACATGCACGTTTTTAACTTTGTATTCTGAATGGCACAGGAGTAGAACCTCACTAATTTACAGATGCGATCGTAGTCTGTTTGAATCTCAAACAGTAACAAATTAAATGAAGTGTAAGCACAAGCTAAGATGATTAGTTTCAGTTCAAGAAAGTCCTAGTAGTAAAAATAATTAATGAAGTTTTCTCTGGAAAAATAATCAAATGAAGTTGTTTCAAAGGGAACTCAAAGAGCTACCAACCAGTGCATAAATATCTAACACAAACATAGAATATTAAGGACAACCACAAATAATGTGCCACTACAACTTGCAGGGCCAGTTTGATTGTCACCAGGTAGTACCTGAGAAGCAGATAACTTGTGTAGCTTTATTAGTGATGATGTGCATTTTTGCTGTTTCGTGAAACAGTGGTTTGTTCTCTACCATACATTTATTCTTTCTCTTTGGAATAGTGCTAATTGCTATTCGCTAACAGTAAAGGAGCTATATAACAGCTGATGAAGCTAAAGTCTGACATAGTTTAGTTGCAGAGCACAGCAGGGTTGATATTGCTGCCAATTGCCTCAGGCGATGATTTGGAACATCAAATCTTGAGGATAAAAAATGCACATTAACAACACATTTCATTAAACCTGTCATTCATCAAAGCATCTAGAAGAAGTACCTGTCTCTGCTACACCTTTTAAGTGTGGCATATATGCAGGTTCCTAACTTTATGTTCTGAACAGCACCAGCATAGTGCTTGCTAATTTACCAAATTTGAGTGTGAAGTGTTACCATTCGCCATATCCTAATATGTTTGGATCTTAAATACCAATAACAAACCAAAAAAAGGGTAAAGCTAAGATGATTAAACAATCAGGCAAGTCACTATCCAAAGTTCCTTTTTAACACAGTTTTAGTAGTACAAATAATCAACTAGATTTCCCTCAAGAAAATAAATCAAGTTGTTTAAAGGATCCCAAGGAGCTACCAACTGGCATAAATATCAAACATAACCACAGAATATTAAGGACAACACCAGTTAATGCGCCACTACTATTTGTAGGGCCAGTTTGGTGATACCGGGTACTGGAGGGCACATCATGTAAACCCAGAAGCAAATAACCTGGTGATGCTAGTTCGGTGCACATCAACAACTCTAGAAGTTCCAAAAAAAATCTTGCAACCTCTCCATTAATATGGTTCAACCAGTCCTTACAGCAGTCAATAGAATATTTAAGCACTAACTGTCAATAAGATCCACATTTCCCAGAATTCCTCAGTTATCAACAAAATACAGGATAATCACTCAGATAAGAGGTGCTTAGTTTCTTTATGTTTTTAATTAATTTTCATATGAGTTATCATAGCTCAGCATACCGATTCTGCACTCTAGTAACCATAGACTGTCGTGAATTGTGGAATAAAATTTAGATGATGTGAAAATATATGCAATGATGAATCCAATGATATATATTTGGTGGTGTATATGTTAATATATTTTTCTACAAACTTGTTTAAAGTATATAAAGTTTGACTTCAGACAAACGTAATATGCGGAGTAAATAAAAACGGAGGGAGGACAACTAGTTATCACCAGCTGCATTATCATCATCAAGATGATAGCGCTGTTTTAATTCTAAGAGAGCCCCAAAGAACAAAATAAACTCAAGGAGCCACGAAAGTCTAATGCTTACACCAATGAATATGATGCAAATACTGAACCAAACTGTAGTACAGTACTATAATTGATCAAATCACGCAAACCGAGCATGTGATACTCTAGATAGTCAATGGCTCGATGCTGCATCAAAAGGCTCATAGGTGCTTTCCTCCTAACCCAAACACCAAATCACATTAGTACATTTATTTACACTTGGTTCTATGCATCTTTGTACTACCTTGTTAGTAAAGGAAGGCCACATTAGAGCAGATAAAACTACCCTAATTCGAATCCTAACCAAAAGAACTTGCACTTCACCACAGTGGAAGAGGGTCCACTTGATCCCCTCCACACTTTCCTCACCAACGGACACTTGCAATTCAGCTTTTTTGGGATCCCACATTGCGGCAAACCAAAGCAATCTCTAGCTTGGCAAGCACTTTCCCAGCTCTACACAAATTGAATCAGGAAACCGAGGAAACTTTGGCCTTAGATCTAGCCGAACATGGAGTGCAAAGCAGAGCGAGATCGAGTGCAGGCAAGAATGGAGCATACGTACCGGCGGTACTGGATGGGCATGACGCCGGCCTTCCAGAGCGCAATCTTCTCGAATGCCTGGATGGGGAGGAGGAAATGGTGGTTGGGCGGGTTGCAGACGCCGCCGGCGTCGGCGGGGAATCCGTAGTTGGGCGGGCAGAAGTTGGTGGCGGTGACGACGATGGAGGTGCCGGGGAGGCAGTACTTGAGGTCCTCCACGCACTTGACCTCGTAGCAGCCCCCGCAGGCGGCGCCGCGCTCGAACAGCGCCGTGCTCAGCCCCACCGTTGCCATCCCGTACCCGTGCTTCCCCAGATCCCCGAACCCGCACGCGCCACCTGCACGCCGCACCCCACAAAAAGAAAATCACAGATCAGCTCCGTGCCCATGTCCATGGCCGCCAGGATCGCAAGAACCGACTGTGGTACGAGCAGAGAAGCTCCGGTAACCGAGCGTGCGGTTTGTGGAAATTCCGTTGGCGGCAACATACCGAAAGAGGAAAAGTGAACTAATTAATGCCTGCAGCATGGACGCGAGGAATTTTGGTAGGAGCGCAAGGACGGTTTGGTGGATTCGTTTCTTGGACTGCTGCCATGACGGAGAGCTAGGCGAGGTTTGTTGGTGCTTACCGATGGCGTCCCCGGGGTCGGCGGCGAAGTAGGAGGACTTGGCGTTGCGCCATTCGGATAGGGCGGAGGAGCCGTAGGAGGAGGGGTGCTGGTGGCCGGCGGCGAGGGCCGGGAGGAGGAAGACGACGAGGAGGATGAGCGGGGGAGCCATGGCTCCCAGCAAGCAGCTTTTCGTCCGTGCGCTTGCTTCTCAGTGAAGTGAAGCAGGGGAGAGTGTGAAATGGAGGTGCTGTGCTTCGGTGTTCTGTCTTTTTATTTTGCAGGTTCTGGGGCCTTCTTTGCCTTTATACATGTGCACACGGGTATATTTTTAGTGCAGGTTCTCTTCTCGAGTGCTCCAGCTTTTGATCGATTAATTCTTTTCTTTTCGGGAAAGAGTGCATTTGCTCGTCTGTTTTGTTTCCTTTCCTGGTGCACCGCAGCTTATTGCTTCGGTGAAACGGCAAAATTAGAGCACTTACAATCGGACTTTGCAAATTCGGCTCCTCAAACGTTCGCAGATAGTGACCGGTCACGTCTTAAACTAATCATTCTATATCACCTTTTTCACATTTCAATCCTTAGATTCATACAAAGCATGCAAAAAAAAAAATCATACGCACGTACCCTAACTAATCTTCGTTGTCGGAGACGTCCACAACAATGTGTCGGGCGCCGGTTGCACGGGCGGGTAGGAGGGTGCCGGCTGCTCGACCTCATCCATATAGGCGAGCATCTCCGTCTCCTCCGCGACCTACTGCGCCTCGATCTCCTGCCGGCGACGGCGTCTGGCCTCCGCAGCCGATTCCGACGGGAGGGAATCGAGGATGGTCTGCTGCTCCGCCTGCAAATCCACTGCATCCGGAGGTAGCCCCTCGGCGATCCGGACTTCACGCTTAGCCCGGATCTGCTGAAGGAGCTCGAGCCGGCACTCCGGCGCCATAAATGGCCCGCTCTTCACCCGACGGCGTGGAGGCATGGCTACTAAGCGGACGGGTGAAGTAAAAAGTGGCGATGTGAACGGACATGTGGAAGAAAATGTGGATGGACGGTAGGGTTTCGGCGCCGCCGGTCGACTTAAATAGCTGGGCTAGGCACTAAGTGACCCGCCGGAGCTGCGTCACGCGGCCAGTGCTCAAAAGGAGACGAGCTTCGGATCGTCGGGTTTCCAGGTGTTTTCGGCTGGGACCCCGCCGCCAGTTCGACGTGGCAGGTGTGCCCGGACGCGTTCGGACGCCCCATATCCGTCACATATTTAGACTGGATATGAGGGTGTCGGTCAGCCCGGGCGTTTGAAGTCTGTTTGAGATGTCTATCTGAATCGAAAAAACATGACCGATGAGTGACTGGACGGACTGCCGGGCATTTGAGGCCGGTTTGGGACCCACGGCTTAGATGCTCTTAACAAATTCTATCATGAGTGAGAGGTTCATGATAAACCCGGATCGACGGTCAGTACTGCCGACGCTGCTCGAAACAGTTGTGTTAAGGTACTCGTAGATACTCTCTCGATTACTAGTAG
The DNA here is from genome assembly GCF_018294505.1 of Triticum aestivum. NCBI lineage: Eukaryota > Viridiplantae > Streptophyta > Magnoliopsida > Poales > Poaceae > Triticum > Triticum aestivum. Next base: position 647,130,881 of record NC_057797.1, read on the forward strand.
CAATCACTTGCGGATACAAGTTTGGTGGCGATTACAGGAACGATACAAGAATTTGGTTGCTAGGGTTCGACGCGAGACAGGAAGAGGAAAGGGGAAAAGAGCCGAGCCGCCGTTGTCGTGATCCTCTGGATAACCCTAGGACGCTGCCGCTCCTCTCCTCAAGTAGCTTCCAGGACGGGCTTCAGTTAACCCACGCTGGGCCGGAGACGCGTGGGTTGGGCTTCCTGGGCCGGGCCGCACGTGGAGCCGTGGAGACCTGATCGTTGGTGTTGCCTTGCGGGCCGGCCCTATCAGGGACGCTGACATCCCCCTCTTCTTGAGCAGAGGCTTGCCCCAAGCCTCCGCGAGCGAGAAACGCTCCCTGAGACTCGCCTTGTCTTCCCAAGTTTCGCCGAGCGTCTCTGAATTGGACCAACGGACGAGCACTTGTTCCCTCATCTTGCCCTTCTCCTGGAGCCATCTTGATTGCAGAACTGCCACAGGAACCGCGAGCTCATCATAACAATGAGGTAACTGAGGTTCAACAGCCATACCCGTGCTCAGGACGCGTCGAAGGAGCGAGACGTGGAAGACTGGATGGATAGTTGCTTGCGAAGGAAGCTGGAGCTTGTAGGCGACATCGTTGATCTTGCCGATGATAGGAAATGGACCGTAGTACTTGAATGCCAGCTTGTGATTTGCTCGTGGCGCGACGGAGGTTTGGATATATGGTTGCAGTTTCAGGTACACTTGATCGCCCACTTCAAACTGACGGAACGATCGCTTCTTATCCGCCTGGCTTTTCATCAGCTGTTTTGCTCTGTTCAGGTGTTGCTGTAACAGTTCCTGCACCGTATCCCTTTCCTCGAGCCACGAGCTGAGTGCTGGCACTGAACAGGTGTTGTTTGCTGTTATCCCCCAGTGCCGTGGCTCGTAACCGAACATAGCTTTGAAGGGCGTCATGCCTATGGCCGAATGGTGTGAGTTGTTGTACCAGAACTGAGCTAACGGGATCCAAAAACTCCACCGCCTGGGATAAGCTTGAGTGAAACACCTCAAGAATGTTTCCACACACTGGTTAACTCGCTCTGTTTAGCCATCCGTTTGCGGGTGGTTGGCTGTGCTGAGTCTAAGTTGTGTGCCTGCGGCCTTGAAAAGCTCCTGCCAAAAGTGGCTAGTGAACACAGGATCGCGATCTGATACTATTGCTCCCGGGAGACCATGCACTCTGTAGACTTGTTGGATGAAAAGTTGGGCCACCGATGCTGCTGTGTATGGGTGCGCTAGTGGCAAGAAGTAGCTGAACTTGGTTCGCTTGTCTACAATCACCAGGAGACAGTTGAACCGGCTGGATTGTGGGAGGCCGTCCACAAAATCCATGGATATCATATCCCAAGGTTTGTTAGGGATTGGTAACGGCAGCAAGAGACCTGGTGAAGCTGCCCGATCTAGTTTCGCTTGCTGGCATATGACACAACACTGCACATAGTGTTTGATTTGAACTTTCATTTTGGGCCATGCAAAGAGACGCCTGATGCGTCTGTAAGTGACTGGGAATCCCGAGTGACCCCCTACTAGGCTGTCATGAAACGCTTGGATTATACGTTGTTGTATGTGTGTTCCTCCTCCCAGCCAAATTCTGCCTTTGAACCTGATGATGCCTTGCTGCAGTAAGAACCTGCCTTTGGGATCGTCACGCACAACCAGCTGTTCCAATAGTTTATGCGCCTGCGGGTTGTTGTTATAACTGTTGATAGCATCTTCTAACCAACTAGGTTGACATGACGTGACCACTGATAGCACCTCCGCTGGACTGGCGCGTGACAAGGCGTCCGCGCCGTTGTTTTCAGATCCCTTCTTGTACTTGATGCGATACTGGAGTCCCAACAGCTTGGTAAAAGCTTTCTGTTGCCATGGTGTGTTCAGCCGCTGTTCCTCCAGGTGAGTGAGGCTCTTCTGATCTGTATATATGACAAATTCTGCGTTTTGCAAATAAGGGCGCCATTGATCTACGGCCACGATGATTGCCAGATATTCTTTTTCGTATGTGGACAGACCCTGATATCTCAGACTCAACGCTTTGCTCATGAATGCAATGGGGTGTCCTTGTTGCTGCAGAATTGCTCCAATGCCTGTGTCGCATGCATCTGTCTCCACTGTGAAAGGCTGCTCGAAGTTCGACAATGCTAGCACTGGTGCGGAGATTAGGTGCTTCTTCAGGACTTGGAAAGCTGTTTCCGTGATCGATGTCCACTGAAATGGCACGCCTTTCTTCAACAAATTGAACAGCGGTCGTGCTATCACTCTGAAATTGCGCACAAAACGGCGATAGTACCCTGCGAGACCCAGAAAGCTTCGGACTCCCTTGATATCTTGCGGTGAGGTCCAGTTGGTAACTGTTGCTATCTTGGCCGGGTCCGTGGCTACCTTGCGAGCACTGATGACATGGCCTAGGTAGGATACCTGGCTTTGCCCAAACGCACACTTGCTGCGCTTAACTTTCCACTGATCCTTGCGTAGCAGTTCCAACACCTGCAGCACCTGGCACTTGTGCTCCTCTAACGTAGCACTGAAGATTAAGATGTCATCGAAGAAGCATAGCACGCAGACACGTAGCACTGGCTTGAGGGTTGTAGTCAGCCCTTCTATGAACATGGGTGGAGCCCCAGCCAACCTTGAACTCGAAGTGCCCCTGATGCGTGGAGAATGCCATCTTGTACTCCTCCCCCGACGTGAGCCTGATCTGATGATAGCCTGCGTGCAAGTCGAGCTTTGAAAACCACGCTGCACCATGTAGCTCACCCAGGAGCTCTTCTATAACAGGAATTGGAAACTTGCCGACGACTGTAATGGCATTCAGTTGTCTGTAATCTATACAGAGACGCCAGGTTCCATATTTCTTCTTAACAAGTATGACTAGAGATGAAAAAGGACTATTTCTTCGCTGAATGACTCCTGATTTCAGAAGTGCTTCGACTTGAGCTTCTATCTCCGTCTTCTGTTCTGGTTTGTAACGATATTGCCTGACATTTACTGGCTGAGCTCCAGGTATTAGCGGAATGCGGTGATCGCACGCCCTTCGAGGTGGAAGCCCTACTGGTTCCGCAAACACATCCGAAAATTGGTCCAAGATTTCCTGAATGCACGCTGGAGTTTGCTCCAATTCCTCCTGCTGGGCAGCCACCACACAAAGGTGTATAATGTGTGTGATCGATCTGTTGCTGCACAGGTTCTGCAACTGCAAGCTATTGATGGACTGACAACTGGTGGAAGTCGCGTCGTGCCCCATGAGACGAAGCGGCCCTGCTGGAGTGGGAATCTCAATGAAACGAGCATGCCAGTCTACCTACATCGGGCTATGTTCCTCTAACCAATCCATGCCGAGTATAACATCGTACGTGCCCAGAGCCAAAACTTTCAGATCCGTGTAGAATTCGTGCCCTTGAGCATACCATGCGCATTGCGGCGCGACCTCAGTGCAGAACAGTTCTCCCCCATCTGCCACACGCACACGACTTGGATTAGGCAGAGGTCGAACCCCTGAAAGTCAACTTGCTAAGTGCTCGTTGATGAAGGAATTGGAGCTGCCCGAGTCGATCAGCATGAGTACTTCATGCCCTTGAAGCCACGCTCGCAGCTGAAAAGCTTTGGCCGAGACCCCTCCCGTAACTGCCGAAACTGAGATGGCCATGGCTGTATTCTAAACCTCATCCTCGGAGCTCATTTGAGTGTCGACGAAACTGTCAAGGCCGAAGATATCCAGAAGCTCCTCAACTACATGCAGCTGCACTGTGGTGGGGCATACATGATCGTGCCCCCATCGTTCACCGCACTTAAAGCACAGCGTGCCCCCATCGTTCACCGCACTTAAAGCACAGCCCCCGAGCTCGTCGGTAATCACGGAGGGTCTTGAGCTTGGACGCGTCAGCGCGGGCCGCGTCTGTACCACGACGATCTGCTGCCTGCGTCGCTGGTACCGATCGCACCGGAGGTGGGTGAAGTGGCATGGGAGTGCCTCCCCGCTTGAAAGATCGTGGATGTCGCCTAGAGGGGGGGAGGGGGGAATAGGCGTTTTAAAATAATTACGGTTTAGGCTTGAACAAATGCGGAATAAACCTAGCGGTTAATTTGCCAAGCACAAAACCTAAAACAACTAGGCTCACCTATGTGCACCAACAACTTATGCTAAGCAAGATAAGCAACTATGTGATAGCAAGATATATGACAAGAAACAATATGGCTATCACAAAGTAAAGTGCATAAGTAAAGGGGCTCGGGTAAGAGATAACCGAGGCACGCGGAGACGACGATGTACCCCGAAGTTCACACCCTTGCGGATGCTAATCTCCGTTTCGAGCGGTGTGGAGGCACAATGCTCCCCAAGAAGCCACTAGAGCCACCGTAATCTTCTCACGCTCTCGCACAATGCAAGATGCCGTGATTCCACTAAGGGACCCTTGAGGGCGGTCACCGAACCCGTACAAATGGCAACCCTTGAGGGCGGTCACCGAACCCGTACACTTTGGCAACCCTTGGGGGCGGTCACCGGAACCCGTCAAATTGCTCGGGGCAATCTCCACAACCTAATTTGAGACCCCGACGCTTGCCCGGATCTTTAGACCACAATGATTGAGCTCCGAACACCACCAACCGTCTAGGGCACCCAAGCACCCAAGAGGAACAAGCTCAAGGGTACCAAGCACCCAAGAGTAATAAGCTTCTCAACTTGTAACTTCCACGTATCACCATGGAGAACTCAAACCGATGCACCAAATGCAATGGCAAGGGCACACGGAGTGCCCAAGTCCTTCTCTCTCAAATCCCACCGAAGCAACTAATGCTAGGGAGGAAAATGAGAGGAAGAACAAGAAAGAGAACACAAAGAACTCCAAGATCTAGATCCAAGGGGTTCCCCTCACATAGAGGAGAAAGTGATTGGTGGAAATGTGGATCTAGATCTCCTCTCTCTTTTCCCTCAAAAACTAGCAAGAATCCATGGAGGGATTGAGAGTTAGCAAGCTCAAAGAAGGTCAACAATGGGGGAAGAACACGAGCTCCAAGGATAAGGTTCATTGGGGAAGAAGACCCCCTTTATAGGAGGGGGAAAATCCAACCGTTATGTGCTCAGGCCGCACACGAGCGGTACTACCGCTCCACGAGCGGTACTACCGCTCAGGTGGAAGAAACAGGGAAAAGGAGCAACAAAACATGAACCTTAGGGCGGTAGTACCGCAGGAGACAGCGGTACTACCGCTGGGTTAAGCGGTACTACCGCTCCCTTCAACGGTACTGCCGCGCAGAACGAAGGGTAAAGGGAAAGAGGGAACCGGGCGGTACTACCGCGGAGGAAGGGCGGTACTGCCGCTAAGGAGCGGTACTGCCGCACTACTGCCAGCGAGGTACCGCACAATCCGACATAGAAAAAGACCCCTCGAAACGACGTGGTAGGGACCTGGTAAGCCAACGGTAGTACTGCTGCGGAGTCACCGCTGGTACTACCGCTTCGGAGCGGTACTGCAGCTTGTGACCCCTCAACAATGGGGGAAGAACACGAGCTCCAAGGATAAGGTTCATTGGGGAAGAAGACCCCCTCTATAGGAGGGGGAAAATCCAACCGTTATGTGCTCAGCCCGCACACGAGCGGTACTACCACTTAGGTGGAAGAAACAGGGAAAAGGAGCAACAAAACATGAACCTTAGGGCGGTAGTACCGCAGGAGACAGCGGTACTACCGCTAGGTTAAGCGGTACTACCGCTCCCTTCGGCGGTACTGCCGCGCAGAACGAAGGGTAAAGGGAAAGAGGGAACCGGGCGGTACTACCGCGGAGGAAGGGCGGTACTGCCGCTAAGGAGCGGTACTGCCGCACTACTGCCGCAGCGAGGTACCGCACAATCCAACACAGAAAAAGACCCCTCGAAACGACGCGGTAGGGACCTGGTAAGCCAACGGTAGTACTGCTGCGGAGTCACCGCCGGTACTATCGCTTCGGAGCGGTACTGCCGCTTGTGACCCCTTAGCGGTACTACCGCTGGATACCACGGTACTACCGCTGGGACCCTGACAAAACCACACTCAAGAAAAGAAGAACTGCCATAACTTCTGCATATGAGCTCCGAATTGAGCAAACTCAAGCTTGTTGGAAACAAGACGACGAGTAGCATCAAAACAGCGGCTGGTTATAGTAAGAAGAGGCAGGGGAGGTATGCCTAACAAAAGAGGAGTGAAACCTCCAACCGAGAAGAACGGCAAAACCTCCAACATCGAAAACATCATAGAAGAGGCATGTGAACTCCGTTTTCGATGAACTCGAGCTTGTCATCAAGATGACCATAAGCTCTAAGACCCACAAAGAGAACCAAACAAGAACCAAGAAATATGATGCAAGGATGCAATGGTTTGAGCTCTCAACGAACGATACGATCAAGCTACTCATCGAGAGCCCCCCCTCGATAGTACGGCAATCGATCCTATAACCCGGTCTCCCAACTACCATCATGAGACCGGTAAAATAGAAAACCTATCAAGGGCAAACCTTTGCCTTGCACATGGTCCACTTGAGCTAGATGATGACGATCTTGACTCCCTCAAGTTGGACCACCTTTCTTGATTGGGTTGACTCGATGAAGACTAGTTGATTGCTCCCCCATACTCCACTATGGGTGAGCCACTCTTCCGCACATCTTCACAAGTCCATTGTCACCACAAAGGATGGCAAGCTTCAAGCATTTGATCTCTTCGTGATGCTCCACTTGAACTTGCACACCATAACCTTTCTTGATTGTGTTGACTCGATGAAGACTAGTTGATTGCTCCCCCATACTCCACTATGGGTGAGCCACTCTTCCGCACATCTTCACAAGTCCATTGTCACCACAAAGGACGGCAAGCTTCAAGCATTTGATCTCTTCGTGATGCTCCACTTGAACTTGCACACCGCAACCTAACCCCACAAAGAACCCTCACGAAGACCATGGGTTAGTACACAAAGCGTAATTGACAATGCTTACCATACCATGGGATCACTTGATCCCTCTCGGTACATCTTCTACGCTTTGTGGGTTGATCAACTTGATTCACTCTTTGACTTAGTCTTGATCAACCTCTCACAAGACCAATCTTTAGGTAATTCCTTGAATAGCACCTTGGTCGACACAAACTCTCCTTGAACCCAACACATGTACTCCAAGAAAAGTCTATGGACAAAACCTTCAAATATAACTCAAGGCAACCATTAGTCCATAGAGATTGTCATCAATTACCAAAACCAAACATGGGGGCACCGCATGTTCTTTCAATCTCCCCCATTTTGGTAATTGATGACCATCACTTTCAAGAGAGTTTAATACACGGAATTATGCATCACCATGCAATGCAACAACTAATAATGCATGCGTATGAGATGCAAATGCTTAGGAACAAAACCAAAGCAAGGAGAAAACTCTAAAGACTTCTCCACAAAACTCTCTGAAACCTCCACAAAACTCTCTGAAACTTCTCCCCCATTGGCATCGATTGCCAAAATGGGCGAAAAGCTTAGAAGGCCAATATAGATTGAGTTCCTCCAGAAGTTGTGTATTTCTCAACAAGAGAGAGGAATGCAATACACATATCCAACGGTAAATACTTGGAGGAAGACAAACTATATTGAGGCCCAAAGATTGCTAAAGGAAGATATGCCACAAAGACATAATCGACAGAGACACAAGCAATCAAGCGATCAAAAGATACCAATTGAAGCAAGCTATCAAAAGATACCAATTGAACCAACTAGGCCAATGATCCTACGAGCCACAAGAAAGAAAGATATTATGATATGAGCATAGGAGTGTTCTAAAGAAACTAGAGAAGCTCCCCATGATTTGTGCACATCAAGAATTTTTGTATTTGGATACAAAGTGCACAAAATAGGATCATAGCTCCCCCAAAATCAATAGAAACTTACAACAAGTGCAAGTGAGCATAAAGGAAACTAAGCCTAGTACTTGCAACAAACACATGGTTGAGCAACAAGTGAAAGAGGCAACTTAAGAATGGGCTCAACCAAAATGATGTGTGAGAGTCAAGGCAATGCACTTGAGAAGACTAATGTACGGATGAGCATTAAGCATCAATAAAGTCTTGAAAGAATGAGGCAACACGGTGCAAGGCCTATCATTACCACACACAACAAGCAAATGGGTTCACAAGCTTACTAATAAGCATATAAAGAACCTATGCTTGTGACAACCCGTGGTGAAGATAGAAGATGAAAGCCTCATCAAGATGAGGGATATCAATTAAGATGGCAAAAGCCTCGTAAAGATAAGCATGACGAAAATAATCTTCACCACTCAAGAGTGCATCAAGATGCAACGAGATAAGACACGCACTCAAGGCAAAAGCTTTCATGGAGCCACCAAAGAAATAACATAAGAAAGACAAGGTGGTTGTGAAAGAAAGGATATCAACTAGATATGCAACTTTTCTCAAGTGTATAAGATTCTAGGTAGACGAAATCATGATGATATATATCTACAAAGAAGGATGTACATGCGAAATAGTTGCAACACGAGGAACAAGATATCCACAAGGAAATCATAAATATACCAATAAGATATTTGCTTGAAAGCATAGCACATGGCTAGATAAGGTCTTATTGCATATAAATGAATTCCAACCACACGAACATCAAAGACATCACAACTAGCAACAAGACATCATTGTTGGGATGCTTTGAGAAAGGAAACAAGTATCACAAGAGAGAATGGATAACATGCCATGATACAACCTACGAAAGGTTGATGCAAGAAATGTGTGCATGAAGTAGATGATGATACTTGTTACCGAGATACCATTGGATGGATGTAGTAGATGCCAATTAAAGGTAGATAGTAGTTCATTAATCATCCTAGCTTGACTCCAATAAGCACATGGTGACACCACCTTCCTTGTGAGTGAGCCGAGCATCCAATGCATCTCCACTTGTTCCTAGAACAACAACACAAACAAAATGGTACCCAAACTCATTGGGACCAAAGAGTTAGAGAACCAACAACACATAGGACAAACTCCACATAAATATGTGCATATAGATATGAAAATGAATTTCATGCACATCTCATCCAATTTGAGACTTGGTGGAGTTCACCCTATATATTGGGTCAAAGAAAGCAAACATGCCAAAGAAACTACAAGAAGTAAATATGCATGCTCAAGACTTTCAAGAACCGAGACCAAAAGACAAAGAAATACCAAGCGAAGAAAAGATACCAAATGAATAAATCATCACTTGGAGGATATCCATTAAAGATACATCAAGGAATGAGATATCTGAAGGAAATATGCCCTAGAGGCAACAATAAAAGTTATTATTTCCTTATATCATGATAAATGTTTATTATTCATGCTAGAATTGTATTAACCGGAAACATAATACATGTGTGAATACATAGACAAACAGAGTGTCACTAGTATGCCTCTACTTGACTAGCTCGTTAATCAAAGATGGTTATGTTTCCTAACCATGGACAAAGAGTTGTCATTTGATTAACGGGATCACATCATTAGTTGAATGATCTGATTGACATGACCCATTCCATTAGCTTAGCACCCGATCGTTTAGTATGTTGCTATTGCTTTCTTCATGACTTATACATGTTCCTATGACTATGAGATTATGCAACTCCCGTTTGCCGGAGGAACACTTTGTGTGCTACCAAACGTCACAACGTAACTGGGTGATTATAAAGGAGCTCTACAGGTGTCTCCAAAGGTACATGTTGGGTTGGCGTATTTCGAGATTAGGATTTGTCACTCCGATTGTCGGAGAGGTATCTTTGGGCCCTCTCGGTAATGCACATCACTGAAGCCTTGCAAGCATTGCAACTGATGAGTTAGTTGCGAGATGATGTATTACAGAACGAGTAAAGAGACTTGCCGGTAATGAGATTGAACTAGGTATGGGATACCGAGATCGAATCTCGGGCAAGTAACATACCGATGACAAAGGGAACAACGTATGTTGTTATGCGGTCTGACCGATAAAAGATCTTCGTAGAATATGTAGGAGCCAATATGAGCATCCAGGTTCCGCTATTGGTTATTGACCGGAGACGTGTCTCGGTCATGTCTACATTGTTCTCGAACCCGTAGGGTCCGCACGCTTAAGGTGACGATGACAGTTATATTATGAGTTTATGCATTTTGATATACCGAAGGTTGTTCGGAGTCCCGGATGTGATCACGGACATGACGAGGAGTCTCGAAATGGTCGAGACATAAAGATTGATATATTGGAAGCCTATGTTTGGATATCGGAAGTGTTCCGGGTGAAATCGGGATTTTACCGGAGTACCGGGAGGTTACCGGAACCCCCCGGGAGGTATATGGGCCTTAGTGAGCCTTAGTGGAAGAATAGAAGAGGCAGCCAGGGCTGGGCCGCGCGCCCCTCCCCCCCTTGGTCCGAATTGGACAAGGAGAGGGGGCCGGCCCCCCTTCCTCCTCTCTCTCCTCTTCCCCCCCTCCATGAATCCTATTCCAACTAGGAAAGGGGGGGAGTCCTACTCCCAGAAGGAGTAGGACTCCTCCTGGCGCGCCTCTCCTAGTCGGCCGGCCCCCCTCCCTTGAACCTTTATATACGGAGGCAGGGGCACCCCCTAGAGACACAAGTTGATCCACGTGATCATATTCTTAGCCGTGTGCGGTGCCCCCTTCCACCATAGTCCTCGATAATATTGTAGCGGTGCTTAGGCGAAGCCCTGCGACAGTAGTACATCAAGATCTTCACCACGCCGTCGTGCTGACGGAACTCTTCCCCGACACTTTGCTGGATCGGAGTCCGGGGATCGTCATCGAGCTGAACGTGTGCTAGAACTCGGAGGTGCCGTAGTTTCGGTGCTTGATCGGTCGGGCCGTGGAGACGTACGACTACATCAACCAAACGCTTCCGTTGTCGATCTACAAGGGTACGTAGATCACACTCTCCCCTCTCGTTGCTATGCATCACCATGATCTTGCGTGTGCGTAGGAATTTTTTTGAAATTACTACGAAACCCAACAGTGGCATCAGAGCCTAGGTTTTATGTGTTGATGTTATATGCACGAGTAGAACACAAGTGAGTTGTGGGCGATATAAGTCATATTGCTTACCAGCATGTCATACTTTGGTTCGGCGGTATTGTTGGACGAAGCGGCCCGGACCGACATTACGCGTACGCTTACGCGAGACCGGTTCTCCCGACGTGCTTTGCACAAAGGTGGCTAGCGGGTGACAGTTTCTCCAACTTTAGTTGAACCGAGTGTGGCTACGCCCGGTCCTTGCGAAGGTTAAAACAGCACCAACTTGACAAACTATCGTTGTGGTTTTGATGCGTAGGTAAGATTGGTTCTTGCTTAAGCCCGTAGCAGCCACGTAAAACTTGCAACAACAAAGTAGAGGACGTCTAACTTGTTTTTGCAGGGCATGTTGTGATGTGATATGGTCAAGACATGATGCTAAATTTTATTGTATGAGATGATCATGTTTTGTAACCGAGTTATCGGCAACTGGCAGGAGCCATATGGTTGTCGCTTTATTGTATGCAATGCAATCGCGCTGTAATGCTTTACTTTATCACTAAGCGGTAGCGATAGTCGTGGAAGCATAAGATTGGCGAGACGACAACGATGCTACGATGGAGATCAAGGTGTCGCGCCGGTGACGATGGTGATCATGACGGTGCTTCGAAGATGGAGATCACAAGCACAAGATGATGATGGCCATATCATATCACTTATACTGATTGCATGTGATGTTTATCTTTTATGCATCTTATCTTGCTTTGATTGACGGTAGCATTATAAGATGATCTCTCACTAATTATCAAGAAGTGTTCTCCCTGAGTATGCACCGTTGCGAAAGTTCTTCGTGCTGAGACACCACGTGATGATCGGGTGTGATAGGCTCTACGTTCAAATACAACGGGTGCAAAACAGTTGCACACGCGGAATACTCAGGTTATACTTGACGAGCCAAGCATATACAGATATGGCCTCGGAACATGGAGACCGAAAGGTCGAGCGTGAATCATATAGTAGATATGATCAACATAGTGATGTTCACCAATGAAACTACTCCATCTCACGTGATGATCGGACATGGTTTAGTTGATTTGGATCACGTGATCACTTAGAGGATTAGAGGGATGTCTATCTAAGTGGGAGTTCTTAAGTAATATGATTAATTGAACTTAAATTTATCATGAACTTAGTCCTAGTAGTATTTTGCAAATTATGTTGTAGATCAATAGCTCGCGTTGTTGCTTCCCTGTGTTTATTTTGATATGTTCCTAGAGAAAATTGTGTTGAAAGATGTTAGTAGCAATGATGCGGATTGGATCCGTGATCTGAGGTTTATCCTCATTGCTGCACAGAAGAATTATGTCCTTGATGCACCGCTAGGTGACGGACCTATTGCAGGAGCAGATGCAGACGTTATGAACGTTTGGCTAGCTCAATATGATGACTACTTGATAGTTTAGTGCACCATGCTTAATGGCTTAGAATCGGGACTTCAAAGACGTTTTGAACGTCATGGAGCATATGAGATGTTCCAGGAGTTGAAGTTAATATTTCAAGCAAATACCCGAGTTGAGAGATATGAAGTCTCCAACAAGTTCTATAGCTAAAAGATGGAGGAGAATCGCTCAACTAGTGAGCATGTGCCCAGATTGTCTGAGTACTACAATCGCTTGAATCAAGTGGGAGTTAATCTTCCAGATAAGATAGTGATTGACAGAATTCTCTAGTCACCATCACCAAGTTAGTAGAACTTCGTGATGAACTATGATATGCAAGGGATAACGGAAACGATTCCCAAGCTCTTCGTAATGCGGAAATTGACGAAGGTAGAAATCGAGAAAAACATCAAGTGTTGATGGTAGACAAGACCACTAGTTTCAAGAAAAGGGCAGAGGGAAGAAGGGGAACTTCAAGAAGAACAGCAAGCAAGTTGCTGCTCAAGTGAAGAAGCCCAAGTCTGGTCCTAAGCCTGAGACTAAGTGCTTCTACTGCAAAGGGACTGGTCACTGGAAGCGGAACTACCCCAAGTGATTGGCGGATAAGAAGGATGGCAAAGTGAACATAAGTATATTTGATATACATGTTATTGATGTGTACTTTACTAGTGTTTATAGCAACCCCTCAGTATTTGATACTAGTTCAGTTGCTAAGATTAGTAACTCGAAACGGGAGTTGCAGAATAAACAGAGACTAGTTAAGGGTGAAGTGACGATGTGTGTTGGAAGTGGTTCCAAGATTGATATGATCATCATCGCACACTCCCTATACTTTCGGGATTAGTGTTGAACCTGAATAAGTGTTATTTGGTGTTTGCGTTGAGCATGAATATGATTTGATCATGTTTATTGTAATACGGTTATTCATTTAAGTAAGAGAATAAATTGTTGTTCTGTTTACATGAATAAAACCTTATATGGTTACACACCCAATGAAAATAGTTCGTTGGATCTCGATCTTAGTGATACACATAATCATAATATTGAAACCAAAAGATGCAAAGTTAATAATGATAGTGCAACTTATTTGTAGCACTGCCGTTTAGGTCATATTGGTGTAAAGCGCATGAAGAAACTCCATGCTGATGGGATTTTGGGAATCACTTGATTATGAATCACTTGATGCTTGCGAACCATGCCTTATGGGCAAGATGACTAAGACTCCATTCTCCGGAAAAATGGAGCGAGCAACTGACTTATTGGAAATAATACATACTGATGTATGTGATCCGATGAATATTGAGGCTCGCGACAAGTATCATTATTTTCTGATCTTCACAGATGATTTGAGCAGATATGAGTATATCTACTTGATGAAACATAAGTCTGAAACATTTGAAAAGTTCAAAGAATTTCAGAGTGAAGTGAAAAATCATCGTAACAAGAAAATAAAGTTTCTACGATCTGATTGTAGAGAAGAGCATTTGAGTTACGAGTTTGGCCTTCAGTTAAAAACAATGTGAAATAGTTTCACCACTCACGCCACCTGGAGCACCACAATGTAATGGTGTGTCCGAACGTCATAACCATACTTTATTAGATATGGTGCGATCTATGATGTCTCTTACCGATCTACCACTATCATTTTGGGGTTATGCATTAGAGACAGCTGCATTCACATTAAAAGGGCACCATCTAAATCTGTTGAGACGACACCGTATGAACTGTGGTTTGGCAAGAAACCAAAGTTGTCGTTTCTTAAAGTTTGGGGTTGCAATGCTTATGTGAAAAAGTTTCATCCTGATAAGCTCAAACCAAATCGGAAAAGTGTGTCTTCATAGGATACCCAAAAAGTTACTGTTGGGTACACCTTCTATCACAGATCCAAAGGCAAGACATTCGTTGCTAAGAATGGATCATTTTTAGAGAAGGAGGTTCTCTCGAAAGAAGTGAGTGGGAGGAAAGTAGAACTTGATAAGGTAATTGTACCTTCTCCCTTATTGGAAAGTAGTTCATCATAGAAATCTGTTCCTGTGACTATTACACCAATTAGTGAGGAAGCTAATGATGATGATCATGTAACTTCAGATCAAGTTACTACCGAATCTCGTAGGTAAACCAGAGTAAGAACCGCACCAGAATGGTACGGTAATCCTGTTCTGGAGGTCATGCTACTTGACCATGACGAACCTACGAACTATGAAGAAGCGATGGTGAGCCCAAATTCCGCAAAATGGCTTGAGGCCATGAAATCTGAGATGGGATCCATGTATGAGAACAAAGTATGGACTTTGGTTGACTTGCCCGATGATCGGCAAGCCATTGATAATAAATGGATCTTCAAGAGGAAGACGGACACTGATAGTAGTGTTACTATCTACAAAGCTAGAATTGTCGCAAAAGGTTTTCGACAAGTTCAAGGTGTTGACTACGATGAGAGTTTCTCACTCGTATCTATGCTTAAGTCTGTCCGAATCATGTTAGCAATTGCCGCATTTTATGAAATCTGGCAAATGGATAAACAAAACTGCATTCCTTAATGGATTATTAAAGAAGAGTTGTATATGATGCAACCAGAAGGTTTTGTCAATCCTAAAGGTGCTAACAAAATATGCAAGCTCCAGCGATCCATCTATGGACTGGTGCAAGCATCTCGGAGTTGGAATATACGCTTTGATAAGTTGATCAAAGCATATAGTTTTATACAGACTTGCGGTGAAGCCTGTATTTACAAGAAAGTGAGTGGGAGCACTACAACATTTCTGATAAGTATATGTGTATGACATATTGTTGATCGGAAATAATGTAGAATTATTCTGCAAAGCATAAAGGAGTGTTTGAAAGGAATTTTCAAAGAAAGACCTCGGTGAAGTTGCTTACATATTGAGCATCAAGATCTATAGAGATAGATCAAGACGCTTGATAAGGTTTTTCAATAAATACATACCTTGACAAGATTTTGAAGTAGTTCAAAATGGAACAGTCAAAGAAAGAGTTTCTTGCCTATGTTACAAGGTGTGAAATTGAGTAAGACTCAAAGCCCGACCACGGCAGAAGATAGAAAGAGAATGAATGTCATTCCCTATGCCTTGGTCATAGGTTCTATAAAGTATGCCATGCTGTGTACCAGATCTATTGTATACCCTACACTGAGTTTGGCAAGGGAGTACAATAGTGATCTAGGAGTAGATCACTGGACAACGGTCAAAATTATCCTTAGTGGAATAAGGATATGTTTCTCGATTATGGAAGTGAAAAAAGGTTCGTCGTAAAGGGTTACACCGATGCAAGTTTTGACACTAATCTAGATGAATCTAAGTCTCAATCTAGATACATATTGAAAGTGGGAGCAATTAGCTAGAGTAGCTCCGTGCAGAGCATTGTTGACATAAATATTTGCAAAATACTTACGGATCTGAATATAACAGACCCGGTGACTAAAATTATCTCACAAGCAAAACATGATCACACCTTAGTACTCTTTGGGTGTTAATCACATAGCGATGTGAACTAGATTACTGACTCTAGTAAACCCTTTGGGTGTTGGTCACATATCGATGTGGATTATGGGTGTTAATCACATGGTGATGTGAACTATTGCTATTAAATCACATGGTGATGTGAACTAGATTATTGACTCTAGTGCAAGTGGGAGATTGAAGGAAATATGCCCTAGAGGCAATAATAAAAGTTATTATTTCCTTATATCATGATAAATGTTTATTATTCATGCTAGAATTGTATTAACCGGAAACATAATACATGTGTGAATACATAGACAAACAGAGTGTCACTAGTATGCCTCTACTTGACTAGCTCGTTAATCAAAGATGGTTATGTTTCCTAACCATGGACAAAGAGTTGTCATTTGATTAACGGGATCACATCATTAGTTGAACGATCTGATTGACATGACCCATTCCATTAGCTTAACACCCGATCGTTTAGTATGTTGCTATTGCTTTCTTCATGACTTATACATGTTCCTATGACTATGAGATTATGCAACTCCCGTTTGCCGGAGGAACACTTTGTGTACTACCAAACGTCACAACATAACTGGGTGATTATAAAGGAGCTCTACAGGTGTCTCCAAAGGTACATGTTGGTTTGGTTTATTTCGAGATTAGGATTTTTCACTCCAATTGTCGGAGAGGTATCTTTGGGCCCTCTCGGTAATGCACATCACCGAAGCCTTGCAAGCATTGCAACTAATGAGTTAGTTGCGAGATGATGTATTACAGAACGAGTAAAGAGACTTGCCGGTAACGAGATTGAACTAGGTGTGGGATATCGACGATCGAATCTGGGGCAAGTAACATACCGATGACAAAGGGAACAACGTATGTTGTTATGCGGTCTGACCGATAAAAGATCTTCGTAGAATATGTAGGAGCCAATATGAGCATACAGGTTCCGCTATTGGTTATTGACCGGAGACGTGTCTCGGTCATGTCTACATTGTTCTCGAACCCGTAGGGTCCGCACGCTTAAGGTGACGATGACAGTTATATTATGAGTTTATGCATTTTGATGTACCGAAGGTTGTTCGGAGTCCCGGATGTGATCACGGACATGACGAGGAGTCTCGAAATGGTCGAGACATAAAGATTGATATATTGGAAGCCTATGTTTGGATATCGGAAGTGTTCCGGGTGAAATCAGGATTTTACCGGAGTACCGGGAGGTTACCGAAACCCCCCGGGAGGTATATGGGCCTTAGTGGGCCTTAGTGGAAGAAGAGAAGAGGCAGCCAGGGCTGGGCCGCGGGCCCCTCCCCCCCTTGGTCCGAATTGGACAAGGAGAGGGGGTCGGCCCCCCTTCCTCCTCTCTCTCCTCTTTCCCCCCCTCCACGAATCCTATTCCAACTAGGAAAGGGGGGGAGTCCTACTCCTAGAAGGAGTAGGACTCCTCCTGGCGCGCCTCTCCTGGCCGGCCGGCCCCCCTCCCTTGAACCTTTATATACGGAGGTAGGGGCACCCCCTAGAGACACAAGTTGATCCACGTGATCATATTCTTAGCCGTGTGCGGTGCCCCCTTCCACCATAGTCCTCAATAATATTGTAGCGGTGCTTAGGCGAAGCCCTGCGACAGTAGTACATCAAGATCGTCACCACGCCGTCACGCTGACGGAACTCTTCCCCGACACTTTGCTGGATCGGAGTCCGGGGATCGTCATCGAGCTGAACGTGTGCTAGAACTCGGAGGTGCCGTAGTTTCGGTGCTTGACCGGTCGGGCCGTGGAGACGTACGACTACATCAACCAAACGCTTCCATTTCGATCTACAAGGGTACGTAGATCACACTCTCCCCCTCTCGTTGCTATGCATCACCATGATCTTGCGTGTGCGTAGGAAATTTTTTGAAATTACTACGAAACCCAACAATATCCATTGATACACTCAAAAAGAAAGATGTCAAACTCCCAAAAGAGAGAATGGTTCCAAACAAACCAAGCCCTCTACAAAGTTTCATGATGGCACAAAGCACCAAAAAGAAACGGCTTGCCTTCCACAAACACACACTTGATAAGGATCACAAGATGAGTGTTTTATAGAGAATACGATAGCTCCCCCAAGACTAGTGCATTATAGAGAATTTGCATTTGAATACAAAATGCACGAGGTGGGATCACCGCTTTCACTATATCTAGAAAACACTAGACAAGGTCAAGAAATACACAAGATCCACAGGTGGTATGGAAGACAAAGGGAGTTGATACAAACCTTGGCAAGAGAAAGGGCAAATAAAAAGAAAAAGCCAATGTAAAGATGATCAATAGATTCTACCACAAAAGTGAGTACCAATTGTCAAAAGACAAGAAGTAAACGGAAAAAATTCCCGGTGGTAGATAACAAGGATATCCGACATTATCTTCACACCAAACAAAAAGCAAAATGCAACTTGTAGAGCTAACATGCCACCTAGGAACAAGATAATTTACAATATCAACTCTAGGTGACAATATCTCAAATGTACACATTTTCTAGGCTAGTAATATACACATAGCATATTACTCCCCCATAATGTGATACCAATTAAGGAAGAACAAGAGGCAAATAAAAGGATCCAACAAGAGATAATTAATGGACTATTTAGAATTTGAATTTCTCATGAGAAGACATACCACATAGCGACTAGATAATCTTGTAATATCAATACTAGATGGTATTCCTCATGTACACACATTTATAGGATTGTGAGGTGCACAAAGCACATCACTCCCCCACAATGGGATATTCCATTAATCTCTCACAAGAGCCAACTAAGATATGACCAAGATGCACAAAGGCTCAACTAACGACACACATGTACATGATGTGCAAACCAACACACACATACTTGATTGCTCAAGATAATCAAGTTGGAAGCACAACATATACAAACACATGCAAGGAACAAAGCCAAACATGCAAAGGGGCAAGTAATTTTCAATGTAAACAATTTAAGCACGAGTTACCACAAGGAGGAAAATTGGATATAAGATAGAAACTTGATAATCCAAATGACTTGGCTTGAGACAATAAGAATGATGAAGTCCCCTTAATTCTTCATAATGTAGCCAAGTCTCCAATGACCTCCAACATCACCTATTGATCAAGTTTGAGCTTGTTGGTCCCCAACCAAGTTGGGTCCTAAGAGGTTAGTCACAATGGGCTTGGCTACCCAAATGGTTCTTTGCTTCAAACCACTTTGAGTACCAACAAACTTGGCAACCACATTGCCAACATTATCCTTCCCAAGAGAATAGACATCATCAATAATAATTGGGTTGGATAAGTTACCACTAGTGCATGAAGAGGCGAGGTGACCTTTCTCGCGACATAGGTAGCAACGTCTACTCTTCACTTTCTTCTCACTTGATTTCTCAACTTGAGAAGCATAAGCTTGAGTCTTCTTGGGAAGAGGCTTTTCTTCAACTTGAGGTTGAGAATGAGAGTGAACTTGTGGCCGCTTCCCTTGTTGCTTGTCACTAATGGGCTTCTTCTTCAATTGGCAAGATCTAACATGATGCCCTTCTACTTTGCACTTGAAGCAAACAATCTTGGCCGAATTCTTGACTTGTTTTTGGCCCTTCTTTTTGTTCACCTTGGACTTCTTCTTCTTGTTGGAGTTGAATCCAAGTCCAACTTTGTCATTGGTTTTTTTTTGCACACTCAAGATATTGTTGAGTGTGAATTTCCCTTCATGACTCTTTTCCAAGTCTTTCTTCAAAGAAGTGACTTGGGCCTTGAGCTCTTTGATTTCCTCTACATGGTTAGTCTCAACACAAGTACTAGAGGAAGTATAAGCTTCAACATTAGAGCAACAAGGCAAGGAAAGCAATTCATCACAAGATGTACCAATGTTATGCATGGATGAATTGCGAGGACCAGCACAAGGCAATATAGCATTTTGACCAAAAGTAGTGCTAGTATCCACATGAGGCTCACTAGATGTTACCTTAGCAAGCATGGCCTCTTGAGCTATCTTTAGCACATTATGGGATACTAGAAGATCATCATGAGAGCTTGTGAGCTTTACATGATTTTCTTCCAACATCCCATAGTTGCTAGATAGCAACTCAAGTTGAGCCCTTAGCTCAACATTCTCCATTAATATGGATGCTTCACAAGAGATAGAGTTAGTAGCACAAGCATCATCATTAGCAACAAGAGGAGAAGACAACTTGGCAAGCTCTTCTGAATATGAAGCTTTAAGTTGAGCATGAGACTCGGTGAGTTTGATGAGCTCACTCTTAATGACCCTTGAGCCATTTTCGAGGTGCTCAAAGTCCTCAAGGAGTTTAGCATGCGCAACTTCAAGCTCCTCATTTTTAGTTTCAAAATCATTGGCCACCTCAAGAGCTCTATCACGAGATTCCCTCACTCTAGATAATTCTAGAGCAAAAGTCTCCTTAAGAGATTCCTTGGTGGTTTGTTCAAGTTCAAGAGCTTGAGAGAGGTCTGCAATCTCATTTGCGTAATCACGCTCATGAGCTTCCATTTTATCAATGGTGACCTCATGCTCCTCTAGATGAGATTCCAACTCCTCAATGTATTTCTTGCCTTCAATGGCAATAGACATGATTTCCATGAAGTTGGAACAAGCAAGTTTATTTTTGTGAAGAGCTTTAAAAATCATTTCCCCCTTAGTTTTTAAGGAGGCAACATTATCATTCTCTTCATCATAATCAACATCATCATCACTCTTGCCATCATCATAAGATATATTGGGATTCAAAGTGGGAGATACCTTTGAAGCCTTGGCCATAAGGCAAAATGCAATAGATGATGATGTAGGATCCGTTGAAGCACCATTCAAGACCACATCTTGTTCCATGGGGTGTTGGGTTTCCTCTACATTGTTAGCACAACAATTCGAGGACATATATGCATTTTTATCATGGCAACAAGACATAGTAAACATATCATCATGAGATTTAGTCAAGAAATTTCTACATGATATGCAAGGACTATCAACACAAGCATGTGAAACATTTGGAGTGCTCGAAGTGTTAAGGCCCAAAGAAGGAGCATTGCAATAAGATAGTGATGAAGGATCATCCACAATAAACATACTATCATCATTGCAATGACCAACACTACTCACCATATCATTACCTTGGGGCAAACCACATGTAGGTGAAGTAGAAGAAGTTGAGAAGACTATACGACCAGAGGTGGAGAGAGAACAATCATCCCCACAAATCTTGGACACTCCATATTTATCTTGAAGCTTCGTCCACAACTCATGAGCATCCCGGAACGACATGAGTTGAAATATAACTACATTGCTCAAAGCATTGAAAAGCACATTAGAAGCTTGAGCATTGAGATAAGAGTTTTTCTCATCCTCTAAAGATAATCTTTGGGGATCCTTTGGAGGAGAAAAACCCATATCTACAATTCGCTCTAAATTTGGGTCCATGACCCTAAAGAGATTAAGCATGCGAATTACCCAAACATCAAAATTTGTGCCATCGAAACTAAGAGTGTCAGAGAATCCTAATCCCCTAGTCGACATCTTTACTCTCTAGGCGGTTAAGCCTAACAAAGAGAGACGAGGCTCTGATAACAATTGAAAGATCATGGATGTCGCCTAGAGGGGGGGGGGTGAATAGGCGTTTTAAAATAATTACGGTTTAGGCTTGAACAAATGCGGAATAAACCTAGCGGTTAATTTGCCAAGCACAAAACCTAAAACAACTAGGCTCACCTATGTGCACCAACAACTTATGCTAAGCAAGATAAGCAACTATGTGATAGCAAGATATATGACAAGAAACAATATGGCTATCACAAAGTAAAGTGCATAAGTAAAGGGCTCGGGTAAGAGATAACCGAGGCACGCGGAGACGACGATGTATCCCGAAGTTCACACCCTTGCGGATGCTAATCTCCGTTTGGAGCGGTGTGGAGGCACAATGCTCCCCAAGAAGCCACTAGAGCCACCGTAATCTCCTCACGCTCTCGCACAATGCAAGATGCCGTGATTCCACTAAGGGACCCTTGAGGGCGGTCACCGAACCCGTACAAATGGCAACCCTTGGGGGCGGTCACCGAACCCGTACACTTTGGCAACCCTTGGGGGCGGTCACCGGAACCCGTCAAATTGCTCGGGGCAATCTCCACAACCTAATTGGAGACCCCGACGCTTGCCCGGAGCTTTAGACCACAATGATTGAGCTCTGAACACCACCAACCATCTAGGGCACCCAAGCACCCAAGAGGAACAAGCTCAAGGGTACCAAGCACCCAAGAGTAATAAGCTTCTCAACTTGTAACTTCCACGTATCACCATGGAGAACTCAAACCAATGCACCAAATGCAATGGCAAGGGCACACAGAGTGCCCAAGTCCTTCTCTCTCAAATCCCATCGAAGCAACTAATGCTAGTGAGGAAAATGAGAGGAAGAACAAGAAAGAGAACACAAAGAACTCCAAGATCTAGATCCAAGGGGTTCCCCTCACATAGAGGAGAAAGTGATTGGTGGAAATGTGGATCTAGATCTCCTCTCTCTTTTCCCTCAAAAACTAGCAAGAATCCATGGAGGGATTGAGAGTTAGCAAGCTCGAAGAAGGTCAACAATGGGGGAAGAACACGAGCTCAAGGATAAGGTTCATTGGGGAAGAAGACCCCCTTTATAGGAGGGGAAAATCCAACCGTTATGTGCTCAGCCCGCACACGAGCGGTACTACCACTTAGGTGGAAGAAACAGGGAAAAGGAGCAACAAAACATGAACCTTAGGGCGGTAGTACCGCAGGAGACAGCGGTACTACCGCTGGGTTAAGCGGTACTACCGCTCCCTTCGGCGGTACTGGCGCGCAGAACGAAGGGTAAAGGGAAAGAGGGAACCGGGCGGTACTACCGCGGAGGAAGGGCGGTACTGCCGCTAAGGAGCGGTACTGCCGCACTACTGCCGCAGCGAGGTACCGCACAATCCAACACAGAAAAAGACCCCTCGAAACGACGCGGTAGGGACCTGGTAAGCCAACGGTAGTACTGCTGCGGAGTCACCGCCGGTACTATCGCTTCGGAGCGGTACTGCCGCTTGTGACCCCTTAGCGGTACTACCGCTGGATACCACGGTACTACCGCTGGGACCCTGACAAAACCACACTCAAGAAAAGAAGAACTGCCATAACTTCTGCATATGAGCTCCGAATTGAGCAAACTCAAGCTTGTTGGAAACAAGACGACGAGTAGCATCAAAACAGCGGCTGGTTATAGTAAGAAGAGGCAGGGGAGGTATGCATAACAAAAAGAGGAGTGAAACCTCCAACCGAGAAGAATCGGCAAAACCTCCAACATCGAAAACATCATAGAAGAGGCATGCGAACTCCGTTTTCGATGAACTCAAGCTTGTCATCAAGATGACCATAAGCTCTAAGATTCACAAAGAGAACCAAACAAGAACCAAGAAATATGATGCAAGGATGCAATGGTTTGAGCTCTCTACGAACGATACGATCAAGCTACTCATCGAGAGCCCCCCTTGATAGTACGACAATCGATCCTATAACCCGGTCTCCCAACTACCATCATGAGACCGGTAAAATAGAAAACCTACCAAGGGCAAACCTTTGCCTTGAACATGGTCCATTTGAGCTAGATGATGACGATCTTGACTCCCTCAAGTTGGACCACCTTTCTTGATTGGGTTGACTCGATGAAGACTAGTTGATTGCTCCCCCATACTCCACTATGGGTGAGCCACTCTTCCGCACATCTTCACAAGTCCATTGTCACCACAAAGGATGGCAAGCTTCAAGCATTTGATCTCTTCGTGATGCTCCACTTGAACTTGCACACCGCAACCTTTCTTGATTGTGTTGACTCAATGAAGACTAGTTGATTGCTCCCCCATACTCCAGTATGGGTGAGCCACTCTTCCGCACATCTTCACAAGTCCATTGTCACCACAAAGGATGGCAAGCTTCAAGCATTTGATCTCTTCGTGATGCTTCACTTGAACTTGCACACCGCAACCTAACCCCACAAAGAACCCTCACGAAGACCATGGGTCAGTACACAAAGCGTAATTGGCAATGCTTACCATACCATGGGATCACTTGATCCCTCTCAATACATCTTCTACGCTTTGTGGGTTGATCAGCTTGATTCACTCTTTGACTTAGTCTTGATCAACCTCTCACAAGACCAATCTTTAGGTAATTCCTTGAATAGCACCTTGGTCGACACAAACTCTCCTTGAACCCAACACATGTACTCCAAGAAAAGTCTATGGACAAAACCTTCAAATATAACTCAAGGCAACCATTAGTCCATAGAGATTGTCATCAATTACCAAAACCAAACACGGGGGCACCGCATGTTCTTTCACCGCTGAGGCGCCTCTGGAGGTCGTGGAAGACTGCCGAACGCGCCTTCAGCCACCTCCTCCTGAAGCAGTGCAAGCGCGCAGGCGGTATCCAGGTCCGGTGGCCTCTGAACGAGCACCACTGCCTGAATATCCTTCCTCAGCCCCTCGACAAAACAAGTCAAGAAGTAGAAAGGATGAATCGTGTCAGAATATGATGATAAATGGTTTATGATCAATTCGAATTGCTCTATGTAATGTGCTACAGAAGAAGTTTGGCGGACAATATAGAACTGCCTGATCAGCGTCTGATGCCGATCGCGACCAAACCGGGTATAGAGTAAGGCAGTAAAAGCATCCAATCAAAATCTGCAAGTCTTTTTTGTATGGATTGAAGCCAGATGGCGGCCGACCCCGAGAAATTCAGGGCCGCCATGGGTACCCAAGGTAAGATGCCAAACATTTGGAAGTACTACTCGCACATAGTTTTCCACAAATTCGGGTTGTCGCCCGAGAACTGCGGAAATGCAATGGATGGGTGGGATTGACCCAGTCCAGACAGGAGTTGACTAGCATGAGCAAACGGCGAGAGCGCGGGCGGAGACGCTGATAGAGAGGAGGACGGACCTGTTGCCGGGGGTGGCGGCGGTGTCTGTAAGAACACCGCGGCGTTCCCCCGTGGCAAATTGAAGACGCCGTGGCCACTGGGCCCTGGGATGTCGCTGCCCGCGCCGCCACCAGCCCCCGTGAGGACGCTGGTCGTCGCAGAAGGGCCTGACTTCGGAAGCGTCGCGTGAGGGTCCTCGTCCCTCGTAGAGGACGGCAGTTGCGCCATCTAGAGCGCCGCCACCGCATCGCCGAGATCAGCGACCCGCTTCTCCAGATCCGGACGCCAATTGACCAAGTCATCGATCTTGGCCGTGGAAGCCTGGATCTCCGCGATTGCCTTGTTCTGGGCCTTGAGGGTGTTGTCGAGCCGCTCGAGGAAGGCCTCGATTGCAGGATCCATGGCGACAAGGTGTGTGCGAGCTTGGCGTAGACCTCTAGTCTCGATGAGCTGCACCAGGATGCAGCGGAGGGGAATTACTGGTCTCTGATACCAGATGTTAAGGTACTGGTAGATACTCTCTCGATTACTAGTAGCAATCACTTGCGGATACAAGTTTGGTGGCGATTACAGGAACGATACAAGAATTTCCTTGCTAGGGTTCGACGCGAGACAGGAAGAGGAAAGGGGAAAAGAGCCGAGCCGCCGTTGCCGTGATCCTTTGGATAACCCTAGGACGCTGCCGCTCCTCTCCTCAAGTAGCTTCCAGGACGGACTTCAGTTAACCCACGCTGGGCCGGAGACGCGTGGGTTGGGCTTCCTGGGCCGGGCCACACGTGGAGCCGTGGAGACCAGATCGTTGGTGTTGCCTTGTGGGCCGGCCCTGTCAGGGACGCTGACAAGTTGTGAGGATGGTCGACAAGCCGTCGGTTCGGTGGTCTCATTCCACCCGGTACATCCGACCATACTAGGTGGTGTACTGTCGACATTGTGGGAGCCATAGAACACATGGCAGCAGGCCAGTACTAGCTCCATGTCGGTACATCCCAGTTTGCAGCCGTTTTCTTCTTCCATCCGAGAAATAGTTTTGCGGTTGGTTCTTTTCGTCCCTTCAATCATCCGGGTGCCGAACAGAGACGCGCCAATCCGACGGGAACGGGCTGTGGATTCTGGAGCGCGGGGCACACAGGGTTTTGGAATTACAGCGGGCGGTGCCCGTGACGTACGTGCATGTGAGGTGGTGTGGCGCCCTCCTTTCCTGTCTCCTTGCGGCTCATGCGGGGGTGGCTGGGAAACGCGCACCCAGATGCTTGTGACTTCGGCTGGAGTGCCCGCCGCCACTGATGCTTCTGATTTTTTTTGAATCTTGAGAGCCCCGAGCAATTGATGGATCCAAGTTGGCTCTAGTCAACCGATGTAGCAACTAGCAAGATCCGATTATGTAGGCGATAAGGCGAAATACTAGTGGATGGAATTATAAGATTAAGATGTGAGTATTTCCAGAAGATGGTCAAAGGATCTCTTTAGACTGGTCACAGGGAGGAGTAACTTAAACTAGTGTCATGCATATATATTATGACAGTAGTCTAAGTTACTATCTTCATAGTGCAAAATAACATAGTAGCAGTGTCATAGATGACTTCATTTATTAGCTTATAGATTCATCTTGTCTTGGGAAACGTTATGTTACAGTAAGGCTGCTGCCAATGCATGGATGCTTATATGAGGTGCTAAGCACATTAAATAACTTAGAGCATCTTCAGCCGTTGGCCTCCCAGGGGGCGCCTAAAATCGCCGCCTGGGGTGAGCCGGCGCAAAAAATCGGCCTGGGGACGAGTTGGTCCCCAGCCGCCCGCCCCAGGCGCGTTCAAAAAAGGCAAAAATATAGCAAAGTTCGGCAAAGTTCGGTGAAGTTCGACATATATTACATAATAGTCGCGGATTTTTATTACATAATATGTCTAAATTAAAAAACTGGCTGAACGCGGAGTAGTCGCTGTTGTCGCCGCCATCATCGCCGCCGGGCTTCTCCTTCTTGACGCGGTCATCCCTGGTGGACCCCTGACCGGCGTCGCCAACTCGGACTGGTGGCGGCGGCGCGTCGTCGTCGTCGTCGCTATCCTCGATGACGATGACGCCTCCTTCGTCGCGGCCCCCGTGGCGCTGCGCGAATCGCTGCAGGGTGGCGCATGAAGGAAATATGATCTAGAGGCAATAATAAAGTTATTATTTATTTCCTTATATCATGAAAATGTTTATTATTCATACTAGAATTGTATTAACCGGAAACATAATACATGTGTCAATACATAGACAAACAGAGTGTCACTAGTATGCCTCTACTTGACTAGCTCGTTGATCAAAGATGGTTATGTTTCCTAACCATAGACATGAGTTGTCATTTGATTAACGGGATCACATCATTAGGAGAATGATGTGATTGACTTGACCCATTTCGTTAGCTTAGCACTTGATCGTTTAGTTTGTTGCTATTGCTTTCTTCATGACTTATACATGTTCCTATGACTATGAGATTATGCAACTCCCGTTTATCGGAGGAACACTTTGTGTGTCACCAAACGTCACAACATAACTGGGTGCTTATAAAGGTGCTCTACAGGTGTCTCCGAAGGTACTTGTTGGGTTGGCGTATTTCGAGATTAGGTTTTGTCACTCTGATTGTCGGAGAGGTATCTCTGGGCCCACTCGCTAATGCACATCACTATAAGCCTTGCAAGCATTGCAGCTAATGAGTTAGTTGCGGGATGATGTATTATGGAACGAGTAAAGAGACTTGCCGGTAACGAGATTGAACTAGGTATTGAGATACCGACGATCGAATCTCGTGCAAGTAACATACCGATGACAAAGGGAACAACGTATGTTGTTATGCGGTTTGACCGATAAAGATCTTCGTAGAATATGTAGGAGCCAATATGAGCATACAGGTTCCGCTATTGGTTATTGACCGGAGATGTGTCTCGGTCATGTCTACATAGTTCTCGAACCCGTAGGGTCCGCACGCTTAAAGTTCGATGACGGTTATATTATGAGTTTATGTGTTTTGATGTACCAAAGGTAGTTCGGAGTCCCGGATAAGATCGGGGACATGACGAGGAGTCTCGAAATGGTAGAGACGTAAAGATCGATATGTTGGACGACTATATTCGGACACCGGAAAGGTTCCGAGTGATTCGGGTATTTATCGGAGTACCGGGGAGTTACGGGAATTCACCGGGGAGTGTATGGGCCTTATTGGGCTTTAGGGGAAAGAGAGAGAGGCAGGCCGCGCGCCCCCCAAGGCCTAGTCCGAATTGGACTAGGGGGAAGGGCTGCGCCCCTTTCTTCCTTCTCTTCTCTTTTCCCTTTCCTTCTCTCCTACTCCTACTACTTGGAAGGGCTCCTAGTTCTACTAGGAAAGGAGGAATCCTACTCCCGGTGGGAGTAGGACTCCTCTAGGGAGCACCATAGAGAGGGCCGGCCCCACCCCTCCTCCACTCTTTTATATACGTGACCAGGGGGCACCCCATAGAGACAACAATTGATCTCTTGATCTCTTAGCCGTGTGCGGTGCCCCCTTCCACCATAATCCACCTCGATCATATCATAGCGGTGCTTAGGCGAAGCCCTGCGTCGGTAGAACATCATCATCGTCACCACGCCGTCATGCTGACAAAACTCTCCCTCAACACTTGGCTGGATTGGAGTTCGAGGAACGTCATAGAGTTGAACGTGTGCAGAACTCGGAGGTGCCGTGCGTTCGGTACTTGATCGGTCGGATCGTGAAGACGTACGACTACATTAACCGTGTTGTGCTAACGCTTCCGCTTTCGGTCTACGAGGGTACGTGGACACACTCTCCCCTCTCGTTGCTATGCATCACCATGATCTTGCGTGTGCATAGAAATTTCTTGAAATTACTACGTTCCACAACAGTGGCATCCGAGCCTGGTTTTATGCCTTGATGTAATATGCACGAGTAGAACACAAGTGAGTTGTGGGCGATATAAGTCATACTGCTTACCAGCATGTCACACTTTGGTTCGGCGGTATTGTTGGATGAAGCGGCCCAGACCGACATTACGCTTACGCTTACGCGAGACTGGTTTTACTGCCGTGCTATGCACACAGGTGACTAGCGGGTGTCAGTTTCTCCAACTTTAGTTGAACCGAGTGTGGCTATGCCCGGTCCTTGAGAAGGTTAAAACAACACTAACTTGACAAACTATCATTGTGGTTTTGATGCTTAGGTAAGAACGGTTCTTGCTCAGCGCGTAGCAGCCACGTAAAACTTGCAACAACAAAGTAGAGGACGTCTAACTTGTTTTTGCAGGGCATGTTGTGATGTGATATGGTCAAGACATGATGAGATATAAAGTTGTTGTATAAGATGATCATGTTTTGTTGAAGTTATCGACAACTGGCAGAAGTCTTATGGTTGTCTCTTTATTGCATAAGATGCAAGCACCAAATAATTGTTTTACTTTATCGCTATGCGATAGCAATAGTTGCAAGAACAATAGTTGGCGAGACGACCATGTGACGACACATTGATATAGATCAAGATGATGGAGATCATGGTGTCATGCCGGTGATGATGGAAATCATGACGATGCTTTGGAGATGGAGATCAAAGGCACAAGATGATGATGGCCATATCATGTCACATATTTTGATTGCATGTGATCTTTATCTTTTATGCATCTTATTTTGCTTAGTTCGACGGTAGCTTTATAAGATGATCTCTCACTAATTATCAAGGTACAAGTGTTCTCCCTGAGTATGGACCGTTGCGAAAGTTCTTCATGCTGAGACACCACGTGTTGATCGGGTGTGATAGGCTCTACGTTCAAATACAACGGGTGCAAAACAGTTGCACACGCGGAATACTCAGGTTAAACTTGACGAGCCTAGCATATAACATATATGGCCTCGGAACACTGAGACCGAAAGGTCGAGCGTGAATCATAGAGTAGATATGATCAACATAGTGATGTTCACCATTGAAACTACTCCATCTCACGTGATGATCGGACATGGTTTAGTTGATATGGATCACGTGATCACTTAGAGGATTAGAGGGATGTCTATCTAAGTGGGAGTTCTTAAGTAATATGATTAATTGAACTTAAATTTATCATGAACTTAGTCCTGGTAGTATTAGCATATCTATGTTGTAGATCAATAGCTCGCGTTTTAGCTCCCCTGTTTTATTTTTGATATGTTCCTAGAGAAAACTAAGTTGAAAGATGTTAGTAGCAATGATGCGGATTGGATCCGTGATCTGAGGTTTATCCTCATTGCTGCACAGAAGAATTATGTCCTTGATGCACCGCTAGGTGACAAACCTATTGCAGGAGCAGATGCAGATGTTATGAACGTTTGGCTAGCTCAATATGATGACTACTTGATAGTTTAGTGCACCATGCTTAAACGGCTTAGAATCGGGACTTCAAAGACGTTTTGAACGTCATGGACCATATGAGATGTTCCAGGAGTTGAAGTTAATATTTCAAGCAAATACCCGAGTTGAGAGATATGAAGTCTCCAACAAGTTCTATAGCTAAAAGATGGAGGAGAATAGCTCAAGCAGTGAGCATGTGCTCAGATTGTCTGGGTACTACAATCGCTTGAATCAAGTGGGAGTTAATCTTCCAGATAAAATAGTGATTGACAGAATTCTCTAGTCACCATCACCAAGTTAGTAGAACTTCGTGATGAACTATAATATGCAAGGGATAACGGAAACGATTCCCAAGCTCTTCGTGATGCTGAAATCGACGAAGGTAGAAATCAAGAAAAGCATCAAGTGTTGATGGTAAACAAAACCACTAGTTTCAAGTAAAGGGACAAAGGGAAGAAAGGGGAACTTCAAGAAGAACGGCAAGCAAGTTGCTGCTCAAGTGAAAAAACCCAAGTCTGGACCTAAGCCTGAAACTGAGTGCTTCTACTGCAAAGGGACTGGTCACTGGAAGCGGAACTACCCCAAGTAATTGGCGGATAAGAAGGATGGCAAAGTGAACATAGGTATATTTGATATACATGTTATTGATGTGTACTTTACTAGTGTTTATAGCAACCCCTCAGTATTTGATACTAGTTCAGTTGCTAAGAATAGTAACTCGAAACGGGAGTTGCAGAATGAACAGAGACTAGTTAAGGGTGAAGTGACGATGTGTATTGGAAATGGTTCCAAGATTGATATGATCATCATCGCACACTCCCTATACTTTCGGGATTAGTGTTAAACCTAAAATAAATGTTATTTAGTGTTTGCGTTGAGCATGAATATGATTGGATCATGTTTATTGCAATACGGTTATTCATGTAAGTTAGAGAATAATTGTTGTTCTGTTTACATGAATAAAACCTTCTATGGTCATACACCCAATGAAAATGGTTTGTTGGATCTCGATCGTGGTGATACACATTTTCATAATATTGAAGCCAAAAGATGCAAAGTTAATAATGATAGTGCAACTTATTTGTGGCACTGCCGTTTAGGTCATATTGGTGTAAAGCGCATGAAGAAAATCCATGCTGATGGGCTTTTGGAATCACTTGATTATGAATCAGTTGATGCTTGCGAACCATGCCTCATGGGCAAGATGACTAAGACTCCGTTCTCCGGAACAATGGAGCGAGCAACAGATTTGTTGGAAATCATACATACTGATGTATGTGGTCCGATGAATATTGAGGCTCGCGGCAGGTATCATTATTTTCTGATCTTCACAGATGATTTGAGCAGATATGAGTATATCTACTTGATGAAACACAAGTCTGAAACATTTGAAAAGTTCAAAGAATTTCAGAGTGAAGTGGAGAATCATCGTAACAAAAATAAAAGTTTCTACGATATGATCGCAGAAGTAAAATATTTGAGTTACGAGTTTGGCCTTCAGTTAAAACAATGTGAAATAGTTTCACTACTCACGCCACCTGGAACACCACAGTGTAATGGTGTGTCCGAACGTCGTAACCGTACTTTATTAGATATGGTGCGATCTATGATGTCTCTTACCAATTTACCACTATCGTTTTGGGGTTATGCATTAGAGACAGCTACATTCACGTTAAATAGGGCACCATCTAAATCCGTTGAGACGACACCGTATGAACTATGGTTTGGCAAGAAACCTAAGCTGTCGTTTCTTAAAGTTTGAGGTTGCAATGCTTATGTGAAAAAGTTTCAACCTGATAAGCTCAAACCCAAATCGGAGAAGTGCGTCTTCATAGGATACCCAAAAGAAAATGTTGGGTACACCTTCTATCACAGATCCGAAGGCAAGATATTCATTGCTGAGAATGGATCCTTTCTAGAGAAGGAGTTTCTCTCGAAAGAAGTGAGTGGGAGGAAAGTAGAACTTGATGAGGTAACTGTACCTGCTCCCTTATTGGAAAGTAGTTCATCACAGAAATCTGTTCCTGTGACTACTACACCAATTAGTGAGGAAGCTAATGATGATGATCATGTAACTTCAGATCAAGTTACTACCGAACCTCGTAGGTAAACCAGAGTGAGATCCGCACCAGAGTGGTACGGTAATCCTGTTCTGGAGGTCATGTTACTTGACCATGACGAACCTACGAACTATGAGGAAGCGATGATGAGCCCAGATTCCGCGAAATGGCTTGAGGCCATGAAATCTGAGATGAGATCCATGTATAAGAACAAAGTATGGACTTTGATTGACTTGCCCAAAGATCGGCGAGCCATTGAGATTAAATGGATCTTCAAGAGGAAGACGGACGCTGATAGTAGTGTTACTATCTACAAAGCTAGAATTGTCGCAAAAGGTTTTCGACAAGTTCAAGGTGTTGACTACGATGAGAGTTTCTCACTCGTATCTATGCTTAAGTCTGTCCGAATCATGTTAGCAATTGCCACATTTTATGAAATCTGGCAAATGGATAAACAAAACTACATTCCTTAATGGATTTATTAAAGAAGAGTTGTATATGATGCAACAAGAAAGTTTTGTCAATCCTAAAGGTGCTAACAAAATATGCAAGCTCCAGCGATCCATCTATGGACTGGTGCAAGCATCTCGGAGTTGGAATATACGCTTTGATAAGTTGATCAAAGCATATAGTTTTATACAGACTTGCGGTGAAGCCTGTATTTACAAGAAAGTGAGTGGGAGCACTACAACATTTCTGATAAGTATATGTGAATGACATATTGTTGATCGGAGATAATGTAGAATTATTCTGCAAAGCATAAAGGAGTGTTTGAAAGGAGTTTTTCAAAGAAAGACCTCGGTGAAGCTGCTTACATATTGAGCATCAAGATCTATAGAGATAGATCAAGACGCTTGATAAGTTTTTCAATGAGTACATACCTTGACAAGATTTTGAAGTAGTTCAAAATGGAACAGTCAAAGAAAGAGTTCTTGCCTGTGTTACAAGGTGTGAAACTGAGTAAGACTCAAAGCCCGACCACGGCAGAAGATAGAAAGAGAATGAAAGTCATTCCCTATGCCTTGGCCATAGGTTCTATAAAATATGCCATGCTGTGTACCAGATCTATTGTATACCCTACACTGTTTTTGGCAAGGGAGTACAATAGTGATCTAGGAGTAGATCACTGGACAGCGGTCAAAATTATCCTTAGTGGAATAAGGATATGTTTCTCGATTATGGAGGTGACAAAAAGGTTCGTCGTAAAGGGTTACGTCGATGCAAATTTTGACACTGATCCAGATGACTCTAAATCTCAATCTGGATACATATTGAAAGTGGGAGCAATTAGCTAGAGTAGCTCCGTGCAGAGCATTGTTGACATAGAAATTTGCAAAATACTTACGGATCTGAATGTGGCAGACCCGTTGACTAAACTTCTCTCACAAGCAAAACATGATCACACCTTAGTACTCTTTGGGTGTTAATCACATAGCGATGTGAACTAGATTATTGACTCTAGTAAACCCTTTGGGTGTTGGTCACATGTCGATGTGAACTATGGGTGTTAATCACATGGTGATGTGAACTATTGGTATTAAATCACATGGCGATGTGAACTAGATTATTGACTCTAGTGCAAGTGGGAGACTGAAGGAAATATGCCCTAGAGGCAATAATAAAGTTATTATTTATTTCCTTATATCATGATAAATGTTTATTATTCATGCTAGAATTGTATTAACCGGAAACATAATACATGTGTGAATACATAGACAAACAGAGTGTCACTAGTATGCCTCTACTTGACTAGCTCGTTGATCAAAGATGGTTATGTTTCCTAACCATAGACATGAGTTGTCATTTGATTAACGGGATCACATCATTAGGAGAATGATGTGATTGACTTGACCCATTCCGTTAGCTTAGCACTTGATCGTTTAGTTTGTTGCTATTGCTTTCTTCATGACTTATACATGTTCCTATGACTATGAGATTATGCAACTCCCGTTTACCGGAGGAACACTTTGTGTGCCACCAAACGTCACAACGTAACTGGGTGATTATAAAGGTGCTCTACAGGTGTCTCCGAAGGTACTTGTTGGGTTGGCGTATTTCGAGATTAGGATTTGTCACTCCGATTGTCGGAGAGGTATCTCTGGGCCCACTCGGTAATGCACATCACTATAAGCCTTGCAAGCATTGCAACTAATGAGTTAGTTGCGGGATGATGTATTACGGAACGAGTAAAGAGACTTGCCGGTAACGAGATTGAACTAGGTATTGAGATACCGACGATCGAATCTCGGGCAAGTAACATACCGATGACAAAGGGAACAACATATGTTGTTATGCGGTTTGACCGATAAAGATCTTCGTAGAATATGTAGGAGCCAATATGAGCATCCAGGTTCCGCTATTGGTTATTGACCGGAGACGTGTCTCGGTCATGTCTACATAGTTCTCGAACCCGTAGGGTCCGCACGCTTAAAGTTCAATGACGGTTATATTATGAGTTTATGTGTTTTGATGTACCGAAGGTAGTTTGGTGTCCCGGATGAGATCGGGGACATGACGAGGAGTCTGGAAATGGTCGAGACATAAAGATCGATATATTGGACGACTATATTCGGACACCGGAAAGGTTCCGAGTTATTCGGGTATTTATCGGAGTACCGGGGAGTTACGGGAATTCGCCGGTGAGTGTATGGGCCTTATTGGGCTTTAGGGGAAAGAGAGAGAGGCAGGCTGCGCGCCCCCCAAGGCCTAGTCTGAATTGGACTAGGGGGAGGGTTGCGCCCCCTCCTTCCTTCTCTTATCTTTTCCCTTTCCTTCTCTCCTACTCCTACTACTTGGAAGGGCTACTAGTTCTACTAGGAAAGGGGGAATCCTACTCCTGGTGGGAGTAGGACTCCCCTAGGGCGCACCATAGAAAGGGCCGGCCCCTTCCCTCCTCCACTCCTTTATATACGTGACCAGGGGCACCCCATAGAGACAACAATTGATCTCTTGATCTCTTAGCCGTGTGCGGTGCCCCCCTCCATCATAATCCACCTCAATCATATCGTAGTGGTGCTTAGGCGAAGCCCTGCATCGGTAGAACATCATCATCGTCACCACGCCGTCGTGCTGACGAAACTCTCCCTCAACACTCGGCTGGATCGGAGTTCGAGGGATGTCATCGAGTTGAACGTGTGCAGAACTCGGAGGTGTCGTGCGTTCGGTACTTGATCGGTCGGATCGTGAAGACGTACGACTACATCAACTGCGTTTTGCTAACGCTTCCGCTTTCAGTCTACGAGGGTACATGGACACACTCTCCCCTCTCGTTGCTATGCATCACCATGATCTTGCGTGTGCGTAGGTAAATTTTGAAATTACTACGTTCCCTAACAGTGCACTGGCGCTCCCTCGCCATCTTCAGGGAGTCCGCGCGCGCCCATTCCAGGGCCGCGTCATCGTCGAGCTCGACGTCGCCGCCGTGCTCCGTCTTCACCGCGGGGAGGAGGCCCGGCTCCGTCGTCACCGCCGCGAGCCCCGGCTCCATCTTGGGCTTGACGAAGCGCGGAGGAGGAGCTGATGAGGAGGCGCGCCAGCCGCCCTCATTGATGACGATGGCGACGCTGCGAGTGCGCCCCCGAGCGGCGTCTCTGTCGCGGGCTCGGCCTTGACGCCGAGCAGCACCAGAGAGCCGGAGGAGTGCGAAGAAGAGTGTGATGAGGAGGAAGAAGAGGAGGCGTCGAACCTCCTGGGCAACCATTACCCGTCGCGTCGGCGGTGAGCCGTGGCTGTGGCGGCCGCCCTCGCCGAGGGGTACGCCAACGGCGGGTGGTTGCCACCCTCGAGGTGCGTCAGCACGCCCTCGAGTGTGCGACCGGGGACGCCCCACCATAGACGGCGCCCCTTGTTGTTCTTCATGCTGCCGACCACCGGCGCGCCGTTGGTGGACGCCAGCCGCTGCTGCTGACGGCGTTGGAAGTACACCGCCCAAGCCGCGTGGTTGTCGGCGGCGTACTGGGGGAGGGAGAGCTGGGCGTCGGTAAGGGAGGCGCGCACGACCTCGACCTCGTCGGCGAAATACGAGGGTTTAGCCATGGCGTCTGGCAACGGGGGAATGGGCACTCCCCCGTTGCTGAGCTTCCAGCCCGTCGGCCCGGCGCGCATGTCCGGCGGCGCCGGGATGTTCGCCTAGAACAAGAGCCAAGACTCTTGTTCGCGGAGCGAGCGGAGGCCGAAGCCGTTGGCCGCCGCCTCATCTCCGGGGAAACGCTCAGCCATCGAGAGAGGGAGGGAGAGCGAGGGCTCGACGGCGGCGCTCGGGAGAGGGGGGGCTCGGCAGCGACTCTCGGGAGAGGCAGAGCTCGACGGCTAGGACTAGGGCTGGTGTGGCCAGAGGCGAGGGAGGCCGTCGGCTTTATATTGCCGCGCCGCGCCCGTGTGTACGCGTGCGAGGGAGGGGAGGCGTCGGCGCGCCGTCCCGTGACACGCCGCCCGTGAGGAATCAATGGTAAGGCTGACCGGCGGCAGCCTTGCCATTGATTCCCGCGGGAAACCGAGGCGTGGGGGGAAGACGACGCGCGGTGTCGCTGACGCGGCGGGCTCGCGGCTCTTTCACGCCAAAACCGCTCGCCCCGGCGTCCCCGAGCCCCCCCCCCCAGCGCGCCGGGTTCGGCCTGGGTCCACCGACGCTAATTTTGGCCCAGGCCGGCGAAAATCGGGCTCCTGGGGCGCGACTGGGCTGATTTTTCTGCGCCGACGCGAAAAAATCGCCTGGGGAGGCCTTTCTGAGGGCGCGACTGGAGATGCTCTTAGCAACTATACTCCCCAATGCATAGGTGCTTAGCTTATGGTTGCTAGGCTTACTTCATTTAATGATTTAGCAATTAAAGCTCTTGATGTATTGGTGGGCTTCCTTTCTTTAAATGTTTTGCTTAGGTTCACGCGCTTAGCATTGTTTCTTTCTGAGTCACCACACTCATCTATCTCCTCTTAAATAACTTGCCACATCAGATTTTTTGCCTACATGAAAGGCTTAGCACCTGTACAAGGTGGAATATTGGGAGGGGCCTAACATACCATGTTACCACCTCTCATTAACTACTTGCCACATAAGCAAAATTTTCTTGAAGTACGCTATGTTATTAGCTAAGTTACTCCCACTACGACTAGCCTTAGGCCTCATTCGGTTTGAAGGATTTTTATAGGAAAAACATGGGAACAAGGATTCCAGATAAAAATTTCCTATATATGCATTCGGTTTATAGGAAATGCGTACATGAATTTCGTAGGAATACTATTCATTTCCTATGCTTTTGGAGGAAACTATACATCCACTCAAAACTCATTTTACGCGTAGGAACGAGGCAAGTCAATTCCTTAAGGTGATAAGTGACATCCTATCAAATTCATATACTGCTCCAAATTCCTACGTTTAGATTTTCTCCAAACCGAATGAGCCCTATGTATGTTGTGCTTTGGAAGCAAGAGCAGCTCCAACCGTTTCCTTAAAAAACTTGGTGGTTTTGCCGGATGACCATAATTTAGAGGAAGTTGTCCGAAAGCAGCTTTTGTCATTTTTTTGGCAATTTTCTTTCCCTATTTTGTTCTTTCATTTTTTTCATTAAACTTTTGTAGCTAATGGCCGAGGGCCTGCAAGTCAATGGTGGAGCGACGACGTGAGGTTAGTGGCCAGGCGGCAACAGCGACACGTGGCTAGCAGCGCGGTCCTAGTTGTGAGGCAGCGTGAGGCTAGTGCATCGCGAGGTTGGCGAGGTCATGGGGCAACAACGCGATAGCTCGGTCCGGCGGGGCGGCGATGGCTCATAAAGTTTCAGTTTTCAGGCGGTTTCTAGCCCTCTAGAACTTTATGGGAAGATGATCTTCCTGTAAACCTGATGGAGCATTGGTTTACATGACCCTCTAAAGTTACAGGTTTACGAGATCTGTTGGAGGGTGTTCTTTCTTCAACTTCCCGTAAATGCCAAATTTTTTTACATACATGGGAGCTGTTTGAAACGCTCTAAGGTCGAGTGAATGTGCCCAATTGTCGGCTCATTGTACTTCTCAAGGAAAGAGAGCATCAAATGTGGCAGCGTCGTCGTTGTATTTTTCGTTCTTTCTTATTCTCCGCGGTAAAGGTTCGACAACACCAAGGGCCTCTTTGATTCGCCTCTTTGAATCGCGGGATTCTAAAGCCGCGGGAATAGAGAAAACATAAGATTGGATTGTGTTGCTCATCTCAATCCTACATAATTTTGGGTTGTTTGATTGTACTAGTAAACGTGTACATGCAACGCACGTATAACTATACAAAAAATTCCTTATTCATCTGAGTTAATTAGCAGCCAATAATTTAATAATGCACTAATACTTTGATGGTATGTGATCAGTACTGTTAAACTTGGCCATACCATGAAGCTCTTTTTATATCTTATTATGTCTCAATCTTCAATTTTGCATAGGTACAAGAAATAAGGAGTTAGACTGTGACATTAGAACAATGGTCAGATATATAGCAGCTAAAAATATCAGCATGAAATGTCATGCAGCAACCAGCAACAAATATAAGTGTGCACGGAAATGAAACATTATCATTGGAATGACAAGATAGAAATGAAAACATCATCATCACTTGAACTGAAAAATTATAATAAGCATGACTTTA
Source organism: Triticum aestivum (assembly GCF_018294505.1). Lineage (NCBI taxonomy): Eukaryota > Viridiplantae > Streptophyta > Magnoliopsida > Poales > Poaceae > Triticum > Triticum aestivum. The sequence goes on from NC_057797.1 coordinate 647,169,753, forward strand.
TTGCAGTAGTAACATAGAGTAAAGAGAGAACCAAGTTTGCATTGAAATGTGAAGCAGCAAGTCACTGAAAAAACAATGTGAACAAAACAAAGCAGAGAGGAAAGACCTCCGGTCCGGTGGCTGCGTGTCCCCTGGCTGTGCGAGATGAGGGGGAGGTGTGAACTGGCGTCCCCGACGACGGCAAGGCGGTTTAGGCAGCGTCTCCTCGACGGCCGGCCAGGTGGTGTAGAGGCAGCGTCCCCAACGGCCGTCAAGGTGGCATCTCCCCGGCGGTCCACCGGGCGGTGTAGGAGGCGGCGTCCCCGGCGGACGGCCTGCCAGGCGGTGTAGGAGGCGGCGTCCCCGGTGGACGGCCGGCCAGGCGGTGTAGGAGACGGCGTCCCTGGCGGACGGCCGGCCAGGTGGTGTAGGAGGCGGCTTCTGGTCGACGGTGTCGCCGACGGCCGAGGCCAGGCGAGGTGATGGGTGGGCGGCACGGAGATGTGAGGGTCGACAGATCGAGGCGATGGGGGCGGCTTGTGGGGCGGCTCGATGAATGGGATCGGGGTCGTGAACGTACAGCGGTTTCCCCGTTAGTTTCCTTTCGTGCAATAGGAAGGGGATCGGGGAAGGGAAAGGAGTGTTTAGCGCTAAACGTGTTTAGTCACTCATCATTAGGACAATGACAACAGTTGGATTGATGCGAACGGGTGGCTGAGATGTGTTGGATCTGCTTCTCTCGGTCTTTTTATATTGATATAAATATAGAAAGAACAAATGATTCCTTTAAAGAAGTTAGACTAGATGCTAGAAATCATGCGCGAAGTAGTAAAAAAAATCCTTTTTTTGTGAAACTAGAAAAAAAAAATCTAAGGATTCTAACTATTCAAAATTTCGATCAATTTCTTTGAATTAAAGGAGCCCTTAGTACGTCTTGCGCCGGTGCGTGTAGGGATAGTACGTGTTACCCGCAAAAAAAAAAGTACTCCCTTCGTCCGGAAATACTTATCGAAAAAATGCATAAAATTGTTATATCTAGAACTAAAATACATCTAGATACATCCATTTCTCTGACAAGTATTTCTGAACGAAGGAAGTACGTGTTACCGCCAAAACCCGAAACGGCAGGTGCCCAAGAAGAAACGTTGCTTCAGAGCGGAAAGCAAGTGTGTAGCCGAAGCATGATCGATTCGAGTCCGACTATGCGCTGTTGCTTCCTACTCCACTTGTTTTGTGTCTTGCGCAAACCGTGAGGGGTGGGGAACGGCGAGACCGTCGACGAACACAGCGCATGATGGGCTCAACGGTGCCTCACCCGGGCCGGGGCTGGGGCCGCGTCCGCACGCAGCAGCGTCGGAGGCCCACCGTCGTCGTTTCCAGCCCGCACGGGCCTAGCTTTGAGCAGATGCGCGCTAGGCCCGTTTGAAACACTTTTGGGCCCATCATTTTGAGCCCGAATTGTTGTTTTTATTTCCCGGAGCCTACGGGGTTACACACTTTTGAGCCTAAAAATAGTCGCTGCACTTGTAAAATCCCAGTACCTGTCTAAATAAAAGCTTGTAAAAATCCCAGTACTTTTTTTTGTCGACTTTGTTGTCTGAAAAAAGAGGTCTTTTTTGCCGACCATGTAGGCCGAACTCGACAGCATTGACTAGACTGTTGCGTGGGCGTTTTATTATGCGTGCGACATCTTACTGTCCGTGGATGAACGGAGAGCACGCGATCTGGTAGCAGGTACTGTAACCACGAGGGCCACATCAGCGCTGGCAGCCTGCAGTTTGACGTGGACGGGCGCACGGCTTCGAGCCACGAAGCGCAGGCAGGCACAGCCGCTCGTCACGATCGATCGGGACGCTCGCATATTCTTCCTAGCTTTGCGTTGGCGTGCACACGCATCGCTGACTCAGCACACACGACGACGGCCTATCTTTATTTTTCCTTTTCCCTTTTCGTTGCCCCCTTCCGCTGACCTGATTTTCACGCTGCCGGTAATAATGGTACACAATTCTTGTTTGAACACAATAGTGATACACAATTGAAAATAAAAATGATGATAAGCATGGGACCTCCATGCGTGAGACGATTGAAGAAACACTAGCGACGCGTTTGGTTCCGAGAAAATAGCACAGTTTACGATTGCAGTGTTTCCTGAAACTGTAGCGGGCGTTTGTTTTGCGTACGATGTTTTCCGTCGCCGCGTTTTCCGATACACCGCTTCGTAAAGTTGAAACCGCTCGAACTGAAGTGAATTGGAAAACAGGACTCTCAGCCCGAACCAAACAAAGATTGTCTTAGGTAAAAACGATTGGAAACGGTGCTTTCCGATACGAGAAAACGAATACATCACGGGAACTGAACCAAACGCGTCGTAGGTTTCAGTTGATTTCATCACGCCGTTGGACTGAAATCCAGCTGTTGCCTTTCTTGTTCCTCCTCGGGACAATGTATAATGTTGATCTTCTTCCTCCTCTCCACTGCATCGGCTCGGACGAGGTTATCTCCAAGCCCTCGCCGGTAACACCGCGGCCCCATCGCCCTCAGGTTTCGTCCAGTCCTACCGTCCGTGAAATCAAAAAGCCCCCCCTCCCCCTCCACGCGCGCATCGGTTAACACTTATCCTCGCCTCCACTGCAATGTCGTGGACATCTGCGTTGCCCCTGTCTCCGACGAGGCTTGACCTTGTGAGAGACGTCCCGGCTGACCGCATCGCCCACATCTCTTCTCGGGGCTACAGTACTGCTCCACGCGGAGTCGACTGATCTGAATCCTATTTTTTACCTTTCCACACAACTGATAAATAGCAAAAACATGCAAGTTTTTGCAATACTTTGGTTAGTATGCACACCCTCTCTAAATTTAAGCTTCGATTTTCCGAATGCACGTATTTAATAAACTATCGTACCTTCATCGAGTTAGGTCTCGTTTTTTGGTGAGATACATACTTCACCATTTTTTGTGTGGCTATGACCAAAACTTCAGTCTTTGTAGATTGGTGAAAAATTCATGGTTTAAGATATGAGCATTGCCCTTCTTCTAGGTGGATCACTGGACCAGGATGACTAAAAAGTTCTAGCACTTCACACCCAACGAATGCAGTGTGGCACTCTTGTAGTGGGTGAGACTACAAAAGAAAGACCTACATGCTAGAGGGTCCTAGACCAGACAATGGGACAGAAACAACAGTTGTCCAGAAGGTGAATCATGATATAATTCTAATGAAAAGAGTATATTGCATCAAAGGGAGGGTACTCGATGGTCGATTCTTAGGGCCCTCTCGGTGTGACACATGTGACTATGCCATGGGGATGCGAGAACATTTCAACGAGAAAGAAGAACAAAACCAATAATGAGGAGAACAGTATAATGAGCATGTCTATGACTCAAGAGGACACTAATACACCTCAGGTTTTGTGAAGTATTGCGAAGCGAAGGGAATATCACATGATAACAAAAGTTTACTCGAATGTCATTCTTGTACTCATAGGGATCAGTATGGACCTCCATGTTTCCGCTATCGGTTATCGAACAAAGGGGTTTTGTTCATGTCTATGTTTACAGAACCTATAGGGTCACAAGCTTAAAGTAATCATGATCTACTAAGTGTTAGTAGGACATGAGTAACGAGGATCTATTTGTGAAATAGTTTGATTAATATTCAAAATAGTTTCGAGAGGAACCAAAAGCGTTTCAGGGTCGCCGGAAGGGTTTCAGAGTTTATCGGGCAATACCGGGTATTATCGATAAATAATATATATATATGTGTGGAAAATGTTTCTGAAGATAATAAATTAATAATAAAAGACTCTAGTAATTGTTAGAAGACTTTTATATTTAATTAAATATCAACGGGCCTTAAAAAGCCAAGTAGTGAAAGGAGAATTTGGGCCACGGGCCAATAAGGGAGGCGCCCAGTTTTTCCACGTGGGGAGGTTGAACTGGACTAGGGGAGGGATTCCTCTCACCTCTAGGCCGGCATACCAAGGAGGGATTCCTTCTCTCCTTGTGTTGGCCCCTCCTTCTCCCTCCAACCTGTATATACTAGAGGATTTGGTGCTTTTAGAAAACACAAGTTTTGGAGCTTCCTCTTGTTCTCTAGTTCTAGTTCTAGTTCGTCCTAGTTGATCAATTAGAGCTTGACCTAGATCCTCTAATCCTCATAATTAGAAGCCTGGTATGGTTCTAGTCTCCTCCCTCTAATTCTCCAACGATGATTAGCTCTGCATGGCGAACGCTGCCGGATCATGAAGACCGTACGCTTGAAACTCATAGAGAGACCGTGCTTTTGGTATTCTATTCGAGGGATTGTTCATGGGTGGTTCACGGGATCGTTCATCTATGTTTCGAGGGACTCCAAGTACGATCTACATCGACTCGTCTTCTTCCACTGCAACTCGGAGTCGGCAACGATTGAATCTAAACCGTCAATGCATCTTTATATTGTTCTTGGGTGATCATAGGGTAAATTTTTTGTTTTCTACTACGTTTCCCAATAGGGGAGCGCTGTGGGCCCCACACGCCCCCACCACGATGCGAGAGGACGCGTGGAGGGGTCGTGTGGGACCCCTAGTGCTTCTTTCCACCGCATATGAATGCCTATATTTTTGTTCGCTCCAAAACCCCTAACCATCGAGAGTTTTTCTGTTTTTGCTGCCGCACCTCTCTGTTCTGTGGCGATCCAATCTGGAGGCCTTTTCTAGTATAGTCTATTCTGGAGGCCTTCTCTAGTATTATGTAGGAGGGAAAATCATCAAGGTGGCCATCTCCATCAACTTGAAGGTCACCACGACCATTCGTGAGTTGTTTCCTTTGGACTACGGGTCCATAACAGTACCTAGATGGTCTTCTCTCCCTTACTTCTAAATACAAAGATCACATGAGCTGCCATACACGATTGTGATCCATGTGATGTAATATGTTAGTGTGTTTGTTGTAGCGTGATGAATTGTCACTTTATGGTCAAATTTATCCATGAATCCTTTTGAGATCTATTTGGTTTATTTGTTGCATAATTCTTTTTCACATATGCTCTTCGATCTATTTGTCTTCCTTTCGCCAAGTTTGATGAGACTTGCATTGTGTTGCACTCTTGCAAATAATCTAACGCAGTGATAGAAAAGGCGTGTATTGTGTTGTTGCCACTAGGGATAAAACGATGACTGCACAGTTTTTGTTTGAACACACAGTGAAGACAATATATCATCTACTTCATGTCATCATACTTAATGCAATAATCTAGTTATTACTTAATACTTTAATATGCATGCTTGGAGTATTAGCTATAGTTGCAGTTGGATAACGGTCTATAGATGTTTGGATGTGATGCTCATTTGTTAGTTATGCCATGTATAATCATAGTTATAAAAATGTATTTTAATTACGCAACTATAATTTGTTCACCAGACCATGCAATCTTTTGGCGAGAAGCCACTAGTGAACCTATGGATCCCGGTCCATTCTTGTTTCTATTTCTTTCAACCTTGATCGAACACTCCTTTTAAGATTCTTGTTCTTGTTCTTTTCCGTTGTAATCAATCTTCCATAGACACTTCCATTTAATCCTTGTAATTAGCGAGGCTAGTGAGACTGAGAACCTAGCTAGTTTCGTTTGGGGCCAAGGCAGATTTGTATTTGTGTGCGCATGTACTTGTCGTTGGCTGGGTTGCAAACTCCTAATGGTTCAATAAACATTAAGGTCATCCACTTTGAGGGAAAATTGTTGTTTGCTACAAACTCTTGCACTTGGGGGCCCAGCACCTTCCTAGTCTAGAGGAAGAAATGATCATGTGGCTCGCTGGAAAGAGGCACACCAAAAACACTTTGACAATCAAATTGAATAGACATTCCTTAAAGAAAATCATACTAATTTCATTGATGTCATATTCACCCGCCATTTTGGCGATGAGAGTTAGAACCCCAAAGTTAGACACTTAATGGACACCAGACCTCTATAGAAAGCATTAAAAATATGGAAAACTTGCTCGTATGGAATAGACAAGAATTTCTTATAGAATAAGTTCAACATCTATCTAAATCAGGCGTGGTGTTAGATTTGGTTGCTTTCAAAGCCCCCCCCCACCTCTGATGGAGCAATTGGTTGTTAAGAAAATGTATTTTGCATCCGAGACTAAGCCGCAACCCTCCCAGGTTGAAGAGGCAACTGAAACCCATTCTTGGGCCATCAATCCAAGGAGCATGATGTAGAAATTGTATATGTGGGTTACATGCTCCTTAGGATCATAAATGATATTGTCATCGTTCCGTAGAAGGTGAATTATGCATCTCTAATGCCACCCATTGGCAGCCGCGTGGATGAAGGTCGTTTAGTGTCCCCTTGGTAGGTCCTGATAGTAGGATCCCCTCGGGGTAGGTTAAATACAAGGACTCAATCCATTAGGCATGGGATGGCCCAAGACCTATCGAGAAGCCCACTGGACCGAGCCTTTTCCACGAAGTGCACTCGACTGGGTCATTGGTGCGCTATCAAGACATATGTTGTGACGCCATGAACCGAGCATTACCACAAGATACTTAATCAAGAGTAACAACACGAGATCAATGATCCGTTACCACGCCCAAACGAGTCGACCATTGTAAAACCCTAGCCTTGTTAGCCCTTTATAAGGCAAGGTCAGGGCGCCCTCACGCGGTATGCAGACACAAGCACACAAAGACACACTTGTACGATCTTTGTATTGAGAATTCCTCGTACGAGGCCATACAAATATCGAACATGAGTAGGGTAATACCTCTTCAACAGTGGGCCTGAACCTGGGTAACCGCCCTCATATGAACCCCGTCCTAGATCATCTTGTTGTGCTCCCAAATCCATGACAATGTGTATTGTCGCCAACCCCGTCCTAGATCATCTTGTTGTGCTCCCAAATCCATAACAATGTGTATTGTCGCTAAATCCCACGACATGTCTAGTGCCCATTTTGTTGCAAAAATAAAAATAACTCACACTTAAGAGTGTATTCTGTTTCCCCCTCCTAAAGGCAATACATCAACACCCGCCCCATTTGAAAGGAGAGACTAGGTTGTTTGGCTCTCCAATCCAAGCAGGGGCAGAGCATCATGGGGACCAAACTGGGCCATGACCCATGCGTCCCTCTCTAAAGTTAGCACGAATTTGATCTAAGAATCACAGATGGCCCGATGAGTAAGTGGCTGACCTGTCCATGACTTGTTCTTCAATCTAATTGACGCTCCACCGCTATATTTGGCGGGTTCGAGCCATTGCCTCTTGAAAAAGAGTGGTTTGACCAAGGCTAGGATCCCGGATGACTTAAAATAAACCTCCGTTCAGAAATAAGTGACGTGGTTTCACTTGATAATTCAAGAGTTTGTGCAACGTGTGCTTAAATAGAGTTTTTTTTCCTCGCATCATCACTTGAGTAGAGTTTTAGCGCATCTACAATGCAGATGCTTAAAACGGGCGCTAGGGTGATTTTTCTGGCCGTTTCGTCCGATTCCTGGCAGAGTCCAGGATTTTGGCTTGCGTGGGCGCAATTCCTGTCGTCAGGCGCTTGCCCTCTTTTTTTCCACATACAACGAACTAGGTGGTAGCGGGCGCTAACCTGATAGCCAGAATTAGCATGGAGATCTCAAGAGAATCAACACAAACTACGCCCACTACTTTTTTTGCTGCGTTGGGGAGAGCTAACGCTTGCGTACGTCTTTTGAATTGTGAGGCGTCTATAGATTACTAGGAGCGTTGGAGGCAGGGACTCTTAAACGAGCGCTACACGAAAAAACAATTTCTTTTAATTGCTTAAGCGCCTCAACAAGCGTTTAGCGTTGAAGATGCCCTTATGGTAGACTCTACCTAGAGTTGGCTGAGATAAGCAAATTAATTGTATCAGCTTTCTCCATCAATACCATATGCCACGAGAGTCTGTCGATAAGAAAATGAAGCAGGCTGCGGTCCCATACTCAGCCAATCCGAGCATGGTCAACTGATAAAGCACTCTATTTTACTCGACCCGATCCCCCATCAGAGCCGTCGACAAACAAAGATAAGGATCCAACGGTCCGAATGCGTAGCCAAAGCGTACTGCAATGGCACTATGCAAGCATAGCATACATCCCCAGGTTCCTCCCGGCTCCACCGGATGGGGACGGTCGGCACGCCTGCGGGAAAGGGGGACACACCACCCCCACCACAGTGCGCGCGCAGACCCGTCGCATCCTGCAAAGCCGTGCAAGAAAAACACGTGGATGCCTTATCCCCTCGACCCACTCCACGGAGCCTGACTGCCGCCGAGATGATAACCATCACGCCCGTATTTATCATCATCGTTTTTTAATTCCTGCTATTCTATTCTGCTACGAACTGACTTCTTTATCCCGTCCCGCGCGCATCCTCCTCTGCCACGGCTCGTCATTCATTCTTATCCTCCTCCTCCCCCGGTACCTTTATAGCTTCCGATCCCCCGCTCCGTCCTCCAAGCCATCGTCCTGCTAGCACCCGTGAACTCCAGCCATTCACGCTGCGTCGATCGTTTGGTTTGGTTTCGTGCGTTGCTGTGATCGTCTGATCTGCTCGGGAGATGGAAGCCTACATGCTGTTCCCGCGGAGCAATGGAAAGAGCTGCGAGGAGGAGCAGGAGGAGGACATCGGCTGCCCGTCCGAGTCCGGGATGTCGGCGGCCGGCTCCATGCTGTCGTCGGACGAGGAGCTCGACGACGATGCCACCTCCAGCTCCGGCTCCTCCGGATCCACCGACAACTTCCAGATGTCCTCCCTCATGGCGCAGCTCCCGCTCAAGTACGTGCTCTGCCCGGACACCGCGGTTCTTTGTAGGCTCGAGCTCGATCTTGATTGAAGCTGTGGTCTGACATGGCGTTCTTTTTCTCTTGGCGCAGGAGGGGTCTGTCCAAGTTCTTCGACGGCAAGTCGCAGTCGTTCGCGTCGCTCGCGGCCGTGGGCGGCCTGGAGGACCTGGCCAAGCCGCCGGGCAAGCGGATCAAGGCGTCCCGGAGCTGCGAGGTCGGGCTGCAGGACGCGCACCGCCGGCGCTTCGCGCGCCGCAATGCCGCGGCCTTCAAGAAGGTGTCCAAAGGGCGGCTGTCCGCGCTCGGTAGGGCGCCGGCGCTCCGGCCGCTGACGGCGAGCGCGGCGAGGCCCAAGGGCTTGCCCGTGCGGGCTCCGCTCTTCGTTTAGGAGATTTCGCCCGCAGATTAGTCGTGTCGTCGGTTGTGGCGTGCTCGAAGAGCAGTTGGTGCGGTTGTTACGTGGATTTTGACATGGTAACTGACCGGATGGTGGCCGGCTGGTCAATGGATGTGTAAATACAGAAATGAGAAACATGCCTTGTTCCGTTTCGAATGCCAACTTATGGCTCTCGTTTTGATGAACTAGTCAAAAATGTGGCAAAATGTGAAATGCTAGTCCTAGAACCAAATAACCCTTTAGTTTCACCACTCGTCTAGTAAGCAAGTTAGACATAGTATCTATGTTGTTCTTCACATTAAGGACAACTCTAATCAATCTCAAAAGTTAACTCAAACCCCAATTAACTTCCAAAGCGGGGTCCCAGAACTGTTAACTCCCCCAAAACTCAGTATATTGGAAGGTTGGTTTCTTTGAACTACGAAAACGAATATATTTAGGAACCAAAGGAGTAATCAAGTAATCAATCCCTAAAACTTAGCTCCCAATATTGTTCTTTTCCAATTTGTCTCATTATTGTAGATGTAATCTTATTTCGACTTCATTCCAACGACATACTCCTTTCGTTTCTTTATATAAGGTGTATTTGTCATTTCTTTTAGTTCCTCGTAATTCCAGTTTTAGCCCTCTAGAAAAAGAAAAATATTTTTTTCCGATTGTGTGCATCTCTTTTTATAGCAAAAGAACGAAAGTCTCTCTCTCGATTGCATGTATCTCTTACTTTTCTGAACAAGTTGATTTACTTACCACAAGCCAATATATTTGCTAAAGGTAATTTCGTCCTAGCATGTATATAATTATGTGCCTTGGTCATCGTATCAAAAATAATACACCTTAAATAACGAAACAGAGGAAGTATTTAATAAAACATTGATGTTTGGAGGTACGCGTTTCAATATTTCAAATGTCAATGTACGAGATAAAATTCAAATCACACATATTCATAGATTACGCTGGAAGCAACAACATAGTTTAACCACCGGCAAGAACATAAAAGGGTGATGTTCATCGAAAAGAAACGGGAGGAACATTGAGTGTAGACCAACCACTAGCATTGTGGTTTCGAGTTCCCCGAAAATCTCACGACGCGGTTACTCAAATTATTTTGCCATGTCATCCAATCGTTAAACATGCATGAGCAGGGGCGCTTATTCTCGCTCCTTCATCCTGTTCGTCTCTGCCTCGGCGACAATCCTCAACCTTTCCTCCTAAAGGGAAAGCTTCTTCTCCTCTATCGCAAGCTTCTTCACCTCGATTGTCGCCTTCCTCTCCCCGGTAGCTCCCATCACCTTCGGTCGTTCCTCCTCTAGCAGCGTAAGTCCATCCATACACCTTGCCATCTTATCTTCCTTATCATTGACCATTAACTGTGTCTTCCTCTGCAACATTTTATTTATCTCCTCTTGTACGCATCACCCATGACATGACCATTCCTCTTCTCATTACCTATCCGGCCTAGAGGTAGGAGTGGGGTTTCTCCCCCTCTCCTTACTTTCATCCTCTTAGTAGAAGAAGTGCTCATCACCGTTGCCTCCCAATCCCCCCTGCCCACTTCTCATTATCTCGGAGAATTTCCCAACAACGCTACAAAGTCAAGGCCTTCTGGCCATTTCACTTGTCTTTTTTCCTTAAAAAGTGCTAAGATGTAGGCTTCATGTTATTGAGTGGCACACCACTTGTCGGTATTTTTTCCACTTGCTCAACACAACCCTCTCACTGGCTGCATATGTCTTGAATCATTGCCCAATGGTTTGAGGGTGAGGATTTTGTGAGGTTGGACTTAATGCACGCCGATAGTACCCATCAATTCATCTTCAAAATGTTTATTTGCTCTTGTTTGTGCATGTAGCCGCATCAAGAAACAAATTCATCATGGCATAACACACTGTTATGTCCTCCTCCACATTGTAATTGCTCATTCTTCCCATCTTCTTGTTTGTGGTTTGGCTCAGGATCTCAAAGTCATCTTCCTCACTTGTTCTATCACCAGTGCCTCCATCTCGAAGTTGAGGTCATGAATGCCAACTAGATCCACTAGCGCCGACTCACTAACTTTTTACCTAAACATATCAACTGCCACATCATGTGCAAAGCCCTGCTCATAGGGGGGGGGGGTCAATGTACGGGTCAACGCAAGCGAGAGCATCATTTAGGGCGACATGTGCTTTCCTTTTCCTCTATGCTTCTTCCTCTTCAACGGTCATCTCGTCGTCCCATTTTTTTAGCATGATTGTGTTGTTCCTCCTCTTGTTCGCCCCAGGGACCGGTTGAATATCATGTTGACCCTTGGTGGGCACATCTCTGGTGGGAGCGATGGACATGCGCATGATGCCTAGTTGGTGTCGCTTGACCATGGCCACCTCAACGGGCACATCCTTTTCCGGGGTTGTCAGGGTTGGGTAAGTAGGGGAAACAATGTTGAGGTCATGGGGAGGCTACATACTCCATTCCCTAAAAATGGACGGAGGGTTGGTAGCGATTAATTTTCCCTAAAATTTCCTATGTGCCCGTTTTGATAGGATTGGGACGGTTATTGACGCTCATGCTTTCCGCGCAATATTTTGGGAGGGGGTATGTTGCTTTGGGTTCTCCCAATATTTTTGGGGACTTAAAGGCGTTTCAAGGATTAAAGTGCGTTAATTTCCAATAATGATAGTCTTTTTTAAAGTTGTGATTTTAAAATTTGGTTTGAGTTGTCCTAAGCAAAGATTATCCCGGACTCTCGACCATTATTTTGATCTCTTTTCTTTTGTTGGCAACGAGGGGTGACAAAATTCTAGATGTAAACAATTTGATCTTTGTCCTTACTTTGTCATTGTTGTCGTTGGTTCTTCAAGTATGTTCTTAGTGAAAGTGGGGTTTCTCAGGTTGTGGATGTGCTATGCCTTTTCACACAATGATCCATTCAATGAGTGACACAAACTAAGACCAGAGAGGGCCATGGTGTCGCCCGAGTGCTACCCCTTTGTGACCCTTTTGTTATATGGCATGCTGGATTGATGATGGTGGATGGCCATGTATGTACACATACAAGGACAAACAAGTGTACACCATCTAATTTTCTTGCATTCACTTTCATCAATTCCCCATTATATTTATCAAATTTCATAGCAAAGATTCTTCTGACAAATAATAGCAAATAAGTACCAATAGAGCACCGAGCATGTGTATAGTCATTTTTTGATACAATATTTAACAAATTAGCCATCTAGTAATGCAAGATTCTCTCCTGAATCGCGTCGTTAACATACTGAAAGGACATCTTGCCCCTAAGGAGGATTTTAGTGTTAATGACATTATGTTTAGAAAATTAAGTACGTTTTGAGTGCTTACACATGACACACATTATTTGAAATGAAACATAAAGTTCTTTGGTGCCCCTATAAGCAAAAAACGATAAAAGAAGACGACACATCAGTTAAAACCAACAAAGGGTCAATCTGCTGACGCCCACTAAGCCGACATAACAATGAAAATCGTCATCAATCCAATAGGTTCTCCTCGCCACCAGAAAGCAGGGGATGCGACCTACCAGATGATAGCCTTGGAGGCAGGAGCTTGGACCTTGTCTCGCGGTTGAGCGCCCCACACCACGACACACACATGGGGTAGACAATGCCTTACTCGGTGTCATGCTGGTGAGGTGCTGCCGATGGCAAGCTAGTTATCTTTCAGGATGTTGGACGACAGCACATGCCTGTATGCTAGTTAGTTTTCACATCAGTTTAAATGCATGAATTTTGATGTGCTAGACTATTCATCAATTTTTCAAGTTAGGTTGCGCAATCTATACTAGTAGTGTCTGAACTAAAGCAAGTAAAGGAAAAAAATACCAACTTGACAAAGAACGTGAACGTGAGCAATGACAACCGGAGAGGGCGAGGGGAGGGGATTCAAGAACAACCCACTTCGACACCTCATGCACTCTACATTCATACTAGTAAAAGCTAATCTAGAAAATTGTATTCTACTTATATTATCTCTCTAAGATATTTGTTAGACTTGTGTAATCGTAGCCCTTTATTAGTAAATCTGTAGGTACAAACACATATACAATGCATTCCATATGTGGATGTGATCGTGCCATCATTTTAACTTGTTTAGATTTAATTGAATTTAGTTCAGCAAAATATTCCAAACAAAAGTTTGAGAGAGAAATACCAATTCCGTGCAAAAACATGGATATTTGGCTTCTACAGTAGTAAGCTATCATATTTTATATTACTAACACTATACGTGTTTACAAAACGGTGGATACAATAAAATCAATAGTCATGGTTTTATCGCAAATATTGTATTAAAAATTAGTTAAGACCTAGTTACAATGAGTTGTGCAAAGGTAAAAAAGCTTAGTATAAATATGTGGCAATCATTTAACCAGATTCATCATGGGACCAACAATTTAGAAAACAATGATAAATTATCCAACATGTTGCGTGAATTTCATGATCAAATTTGTAACAACAATCTGCATGTGGCAGTTGATGGCAATCACGATGAACTAGAGGGATTCAAACAAGTAAGACATTTGATTAGTAGAATCTCTGACATATTTAGGTCATGTTGTATACTCATTTATTCCAAGTCTCTAATATATGTGGGTTATAGGCGATGCAATTTTCGCTACATATCTAAAACAAAATCTCCAATATATGTGGGTTACATGAGATGCAATTTTTGCTACATGTCTAAAACAAAATGATACACCTCGTTATTATGTTAAATTTAAGGTTATAACCAAAAAAGTGGATGTCACTATAAAATGTGTATGTATAAATATATAAATACACAACGTGAAACACGTTGTACATCATCTATATTTATTGTAGTTTAGCTTCGTCAAGCTTGTTAAATTCATTCATACCATGGATAATCTTCTAGACACCTTCAGATGGGTAACCTTCCTTCTTTAGCTACCCAATATTCATCAAGTTTAGTCGCCAATGCATTGATGTATTTCCTTCACTTGTTGCTAATGCTGTTGGTTTTCACACGTATGCTCCATGCAGAGCCAAAGTTTTTTAGAGTGGTGGTCGAGCATCTTTCATCACATTTTTCAGTATATTTCACGTTGGAATGGCGTGCTAGTTATGAGATGTGCATAGAGCAAAGAGGGCTAGTGCCATATGGTCAATGGTGGATCGTTCAATCTTTGCATTATTGTACCTAAACTATTTTTTGGGTTGTTCTTGGATTAAAAGCCTAAACTGCAACAATGTCTCCTGAAAACAACAATATAAAAAATAATCTTTATTTAGTGTAAAAAGTTACCAATATATTTTCATTATATATCTGGCAATGCCAATGCCCAAGTGTATCTCTTTCGTGAAGTCACCATCCTCCCCTGAAGGGTTGTTGTTTATCTATTTTATTACTATTTAAGTGGTGCTAGTTATAGGAGTACCATACTGTTGGGCTACCAACAGCGTGTTCAGGGTAACCACAATTTGGTATATGATGCTATTTTGTTAGCCAATTTGGAAATTGATGTATTTAGTTGTTAGATGAACAAAATATCTCGCGCTTAAATCAAAATGTAGGTCCCTATCAATGTGCTTTCCATTGAAAAAAACAAGCGAGTGTCGACAGATTGTCTATAAACAATTAAATTTTTGAGCAAGATATAGATCTAACGGAAGTGACTTCAACATCTCTCACACCTATCTTTTCGTGGGACGTCACATTAAGGTCATTATGTGCCTCCCGACCAACCCCAACCCCTCCTTATTTTGTCACCTTTAGTAACTGTTGAATCATCCATGGTTGCATTTGTCACCACCTTCTTCACATGTTCAATGTTTTCAGGGCCTATTAATCCACCTATGCCTTCGTTGGCCAACTACCTCTGCTTCCACCTTCCACTACATAATAGCTATATCATTGTCTCCTCTCGCGTGTCATCAACGAGCCCAGTTGTTGTCATGCCATGCCCACCACTGGTGCATTGATGTGTCGCATCACCACCCAACCCTAAGCAATTGCCAAGGAGTGTAACCGTATGGACCGTAATTTTCTACTCTCGCACAAGCGAACGATGCCACCCTGACCCTAACCGATGCACATCAATGATGACTTCTCCATGGGCCACCCTCTATTCTATTATTGTTTGCTGCAACAAAAGACACGAGGACCAGTGGCCTCACCTCAACCCACCTTGTGCTTTGTCATCGTTCACTTCTACCACATGGCATGTGGATGTAGGTCTATCTCAGAAAGAGAGGTGTTTTGGTATCCGGGTACCTGAGATCTATTCAATTTCAAAAATAATAACAAAATCATTTGCAATGTTCCAGACAAATTTGAAAACAATCTGACATGTACATCTAAGTGTGATCTATATACACATTGTCATTAATAAATGTTTCCATTTGCAGGTTTCACAAGAAAAACATTTTTTTGGATAAATGACGCTTTTATTATCTGAAATTGTAACATCAAGCGGATACAAAGCATTATGAGTAACACCCGGACCCTGCATAATTAGGATGCACACAACCAAACCTCAAAATTGTGTCAATAGGAAATAAAACAAAACCGACAAATCGGCAACAATAGTGTCCTATAGACCGACACTATGCCTATGTCGAAGGTGGTGGTGGATCTATGAGGAGGTTATCCTGCCACCCATGTTGGGAAAATACCTCCGTAGCCACCTGCTCCAATCGCGTACATCCCGCCTTGAACAACGGTTGGTACTCCGCTCGTTATAGCGTAGACCACACATGAAATGATTGCGTACACTGGAAAATAACCTGCAGAGGAGAAGCATTTTTGTCACTAAAACCAATATCATTTCTACATAGGCAAATCGACCAACTTAAGGCATACGCTCCCACCCTTATTAACGTTTTGAATCTATTTGAAATACGTCCAACCAATGACCAAAAATATTGGAACACTTGTGAGCGGGTACAAATTTAATGCTATTTGGATAACTGACCGCGTAGAACATGCAAAAACAACACTTCTTACTCCCTTTCTAGTTGCTCGTGCGAGATTGTCTTTGGTTAGCACAACCCCCTTACAAAGATACCACATGAAGATTTTAACCTTTAGTGGGATCTTTGACTTTCAGATTTTGTTTGTCATTACTCACTGGTACCTCAGAATGCGTGAGTGCATGGTGCATAGAGTCTACTGTGAAAGATATTGATGTTGTAAGGTTCAAGCTAAACACATCCCGACCTTGTGTCAGGTTAATTGAATCCATTTGGGATAAAATATTATGCCATGACATAAGATGGTTGAAAGATCATGATGTCGCCTAGAGGGGGGGGGGTTGAATAGGCACTTTAAAATAAGGGTTTTTATCAGTTATGCCACCGGTTGTGTCCCACTACTCAGTTTTGCCACTAGAAATTTCAACTGCTCAAGAATGCCATCGCTTCATTAGACACATGCTCAAAAATGCCACTAAACACCATTATTGTGATCTCAAATCTCTTTTGCCATGTTATAATGACATAAATACCTATGAACCAACATGCCAGCAGCGTTCTTATTTTCCTACAATAAAGTATGGAGCCCACTTGATCCCAACAACGTTCTTATTTTCCTGTAAAATTATTCGCTTGGTTACTCCTGGCAAGTGGGGCCACACATATCATTGTGAGATAGAGAGAACTGACATGTGGGTCTAGTCTTATTTTTGTCATAGAACATGGTCAACGGGTTTGACGTAAAAATAACAATGTCTAATGACATTTTTGAGCAAACATCTAACATAACAATGGCATTTTTTAGATATCTAATGGCATTTTTGAGCAAGCATCTCATGGATTGATGGCATTTTTGAGCAGTTGTAACTTCCAATGGCAAAACTGAGTAGTGGGACACAACTAGTGGCATAAATGATAAAAACCCTTAAAATAATTATGGTTTAGGCTTGAACAAACACGGAATAAACCTAGCGGTTAATTTGTCAAGCACAAAACCTAAAACAACTAGGCTCATCTATGTGCACCGACAACTTATGCTAAGCAAAATAAACAACTAAATGATAAAAAGATATACGGCAAGAAACAATATGGCTATCACAAAATAAAGTGCATAAGTAAAGGGCTCGGGTAAGAGATAACTGAGGCACGCGGAGACGACGATGTGTCCCGAAGTTCACACCCTTGCGGATGCTAATCTCCGATTAGAGCGGTGTGGAGGAACAATGCTCCCCAAGAAGCCACTAGGGCCACTGTAATCTCCTCACGTCCTCGCATAATGCAAGATGTCGTGATTCCACTAAGGGACCCTTGAGGGCGGTCACCGAACCCGTACAAATGGCAACCCTTGGGGGCGGTCACCGAACCCGTACACTTTGGCAACCCTTGGGGGCGGTCACCGAACCCGTACACTTTGGCAACCCTTGGGGGCGGTCACCGGAACCCGTCAAATTGCTCGGGGTGATCTCCACAACTTAATTGGAGACCCCGACGCTTGCCCAGAGCTTTACACCACAATGATTGAGCTCCGAACACCACCAACCGTCTAGGGCACCCAAGCACCCAAGAGGAAAAAGCTCAAGGGTACCAAGCACCCAAGAGTAATAAGCTACTCAACTTGTAACTGTAACACCCATGATGCGGCTATATCTCCCACGTGTCGGGGCACGACTTAGAGGCATAGCCGCATGGTAGGTTTGTCGCAAGAGGGGTAATCTTCACACAATCCCATGTACTGAATAATAAAGGGGTAAAGAGTTGGCTTACAATCGCCACTTTACACAAATACAAGTTAAACATACATCAACCAGAATACAATCAAGGTCCGACTACGGAACCAAAATAAAAGAAGACAACCCCAAATGCTAGATCCCCAATCGTCCCAACTGGGCTCCACTACTGATCAAAAGGAAACAATACAAAACAATGAACAAGGACTTCATCGAGCTCCCACTTGAGCTGGGTTGCGTCATCTGCACTGGTATCATCGGCACCTGCAACTGTTTGGGAGTATCTATGAGCCACGAGGACTCAGCAATCTCACACCCGCGAGATCAAGACTATTTAAGCTTATGGGTAGGAAAGGGTAGTGAGGTGGAGCTGCAGCAAGCACTAAGCATATATGGTGGCTAACATATGCAAATAAGAGAGAGAAGAGAAGCAATGCACAGTCGTGAAGCTAGAAGTGATCAAGTGATCCTAAAACTACTTACGTTCAAGCATAACACAAGAACCGTGTTCACTTCCCGGACTCGGCCAGAAAGAGACCATCACAGCTACACACACGGTTGATGCATTTTAATTAAGTTAAGTGTCAAATTTTCTACAAACGAATATTAACAAATTCCCATCTGCCCATAACCGCAGGCACGGCTTTCGAAAGTTCAAAACCTGCAGGGGTGTCCCAACTTAGCCCATCACAAGCTCTCACGGTCAACGAAGGATATTCCTTCTCCTAGGAAGACCCGATCAGACTCGGAATCCCGGTTACAAGACATTTCAACAATGGTAAAACAAGACCAGCAAAGCCACCCGATGTGCCGACATCCTGATAGGAGCTACACATACCTCGTTCTCAGGGCAACACCGGATTGTCCAAACTTCCGGTAGGCCAGCCCAGAGTTGCCCCTGGTGGCCACCGGCGACTGACAGGTTCGGACCAACACTTAGACAAGCACTGACCCGAGGGGGGGGGGGGGGTTAAAATAAAGATGACCCTCAGGAGCGCGACTCCCAAGGGAAAAGCATAGGTGGTGGTGAGGCAAATGGTAAAACCAAGGTTGGGCCTTGCTGGAGGAGTTTTATTCAAAGCGAACTGTCAAGGGGTCCCCATAACACCCAACCATGTAAGGAACGCAAAATCAAGGAACATAACACCGGTATGACGGAAACTAGGGCGACAAAAGTGGAACAAAACACCAGGCATAAGGCCGAGCCTTCCACCTTTACCAAGTATATAGAAGCATTAAAATAAATAAGATGTATTGTGATATCCCAACATATCCATGTTTCCAAAAAGAAACAAACTTCATCTTCACCTGCAACTAGCAACACTATAAGAGGGGCTGAGCAAAGCGGTAACATAGCCAAACAACGGTTTGCTAGGAAAGGTGGGTTAGAGGCTTGACATGGCAATATGGGAGGCATGATATAGCAAGTGGTAGGCATCATGTCATAGCAATAGAGCGAATAACTAGCAAGCAAAGATAGAAGTGATTTCGAGGGTTTGGTCATCTTGCCTGAGATCCCGCAAGGAAGAAGAACGAGTCCATGAAGAATACAAATGGACGTAGTCGAACGAATCCTCACAAACACGATGTTATCGGAACCAACCCGAAGAAGCAACACCGGAAAGAAGCAAACAACATAGTAAATAACCATCACATAAACATGGCATGATGCACAACCAAGTATGATGCATGTCCCGTTTAATGAGGCGTGGCATGGAAAAATGCATAAACAATCCTATAAATTAAGTGGAGCTCAATATGCAACTCTGTTGCATATTAACGAAACACCACGTGACTTATTTAGTTCTCTCTCATTTAGGTACCCAACAATATTAAATTTTGATTAACATGGCAAGGGGTGAAGCACAATAAAACTACTTAACTATGCAAGTTTAAATGAGGCCGGATATAACAAACAACAAATCCGGAAAATCCGCATATGCATATTTCAAAGTTGGTACTGTTCTGCCCTATACACAATTTTAGAGTTATTAAACATGCAAAGAAAAGCCACCATGTTAAACTAGGCATTTTTCTACCCCATTTACATATAAAGTTTATTAAATTTGGAGCTACGGTTATTTAGTTATGAAATAAATCATTTTAACATGTCATAGGAGCAAATTTAACCAAACAACATTTTAAACATATTGAACATGCATGAAAGTTGGATATTATGAAACTAGATGAAATTCTAGTCAAGTTACATATATAATTTATTTAGATCCGATGCACGGTTGGTGAGTTATGATATGCATGATTTAGGGGGACTATTCTATAAAACTGGTGGTCTCAGGAAAATTAGGAAAATCGCGGAACAGGGAAAAAACCCTATTGGGCCGAATCTGAAGCAAGCTGGGTCTACAGAAAAAAACAACGGAGGCTCTGCTGGGGCCTCACCATGGGCTTCGGCCCAGATTTGCGAAGCAGCTGGTCTGCGGCTGAGGCGCGATGCGGGCAGGCTGCGGAGGAGGCTGGGCCCTCCTGGCGCTGGTTGGGCCTGCAGTCAACGCGTCGAGCGGGGCAGGCGAGCTGCTCTGCTCGTCTCTGAAGAAAAGCGGCAGCGACAGGTTCAGAGCGACGCCGGTCGGGAACGAGCAAGGGTGGCGGAGGTGATGGCTCGCCGGCGTCGGGGCTAGAGGCGGCCAGGTGCTGCATCCTCCGGCGACGGGGATGACGCCGAAGCAGTGGAGGCGAGCCGAATTGGGCGTCGGGGCCCCATCTCCGGCGATGGTGGCGGCCGTTGGTGCTCCTAGATAAAGAAAAACGAAAGGGATGAGAGATAGTAGGGAAGACGAGTAGGAGAAGGTCGGGAGGAGGAGGCACGGCGACCTGCAGTGCTCCTGCGTCGCGCTCGCCGGCACGGCGGAGGAGGAGCGGTGACGCGGTGCGCGACGTAAAGACGAGCAGGGGTGATGGAGCCCTGCAGCAGGGGAAGAAGAAGAAGGCTCGGCAGCGGCATTAACGGGAAACAGGTCAGGTGGGGTCACGGACTTGACGGATCCGACCGTGGGACAACGGTTCCCGACAGCGGCGAGGAGAACTCGAGCTCGGGGAGGCATCCATGGCGTGCCCCTGCTCATCGCCGGCGGGGACGGCTGGCTCCATGGAAGTGCTTGAGAAGAAGCAGAGGAGGCTGTGGACTCTGGCTGCTGGTCGAGATCGAGTTTGCTCAATCTGAAAACCGCCCGGGACGGGTGCTTCTCGGAGAAGGAGGAGCTTGGGCAGTGGTTGGCTGCGGTTTGGATCGAGGAAGATCGAGCGAGGGGATTTGGCCAGGTGGGATCTGGATCGATCCCGAGGAAGGAGGAGACTTGTTCGAGCGCTTCGGTTGGGCTGGTGGGGAGACCGAGGAGAAGGTGGAGGCTCTGGTTGGTTCGCTGGTGATCCCGAGGGGAACCAGAGAGTGGCGGCGGAGGGATTTGGAGGATGGGACAGGATAGGCTAGGGTTTGACTGATATTTATATCAGATGAGTTTAGGTTAGGGGCTAACTCGTCCCTCCGATCGAAACCGGACAGTCGAGAAAAATAGGCTAGGGAGTCTGATAAATAAAACGAAGATGATTTATAGATGTCCGGGGATGATCTGGACCCGTTGCTAACGACAGAGCGGGTCGGGCCTGGGACAGTTTCGGACATGGACGATGGGTCGATGCACTGTGCAAAGAGGGAGTAGGTGGTTTGACAAGAGGGAATCGCTAACCCAGTTGGTCTCGAAACGGTCAACGAAGGTGAGGGGTTTGATGGGCTCAGAAAAGAGAGAGAAGAGAGATGCCCGACAGCAGTTTCGGAGACCGAAACATCCGACGAAAAACCGGCTACTATTGCCGCTATAGTTTAACGGCTGATGTGTCAAACAGACTCCGAATGTGATGAAACTTGGCAGGTGGTCTACTGAAAACATAACAACACCGGAAGACAACTTTCATCCCATTCTGAGAACATTTTCCGGTCACTTATAAAATACTATATCGGACATGCCACGGGCGCGTGCGAGTGTGTCTGGACTCAGAACGGACAACGGAAGGAACGAGGAGACCGGGATGGATGCAAGTTTTGAAAACATGATGATGCAATGCACATGATGACATGACAAGATGCAACACGCAAGCGAATGACATGTCAACAACACCGAATAACTGGAAGACACTTGGCGCGACGGTCTTGGGGCATCACAGTAACTTCCTCGTATCACCATGGAGAACTCAAACCAATGCACCAAATGCAATGGCAAGGGCACACGGAGTGCCCAAGTCCTTCTCTCCCAAATCCCACCAAAGCAACTAATGCTAGGGAGGGAAATGAGAGGAAGAACAAGAAGGAGAACACCAAGAACTCCAAGATCTGGATCCAAGGGGTTCCCCTCACATAGAGGAGAAAGTGATTGGTGGAATGTGGATCTAGATCTCCTGCCTCCCCCCCCCCCAAAACTAGCAAGAATCCATGGAGGGATTGAGAGATAGCAAGCTCGAAGAAGTTCAACAATGGGGGAAGAACACGAGCTCAAAGATAAAGTTCATTGGGGAAGAAGACCCCCTATTATAGGTGGGAAAAATCCAACCGTTATGCTCATAGCCCGCACGGAGCGGTACTATCGCTCTTCCTCATGGTACTACCTCAAAGGGTAGCGGTACTACTGCTTGCAAGCGGTACTAAAAAATACATCCGTGCCTACCACCGCTGGACTTAAGACGAGTTTTTGGTCCGGAGCGGAAGTAGCCATGGAAATATCCGCGGTAGTACCGCTCCCAAGAGTGGTGGAAAAAAATTACATTCCCTCCAAGCGGTAGTACCACTCCCATGAGCGGTAGTACCGCTGCAGCCTTTTTAAGGACACCAAAACTGACACAACTTCTGCAAACGGACTCCGAATTCAACGAAACCAAGTTTGTTGGAAAGCTACCGACAAGGGCTAACACAATCTTGATAGAAATAACAATAATAAGGAAATTAGATAAGGCCCATAAGAAAATGGTGAGAACCCTTCCTCGAATAAGACCGGTAAAACCTCCAACACCGAAAACGCAATAGAAGAAGCATGTGAACTCCGTTTTAGATGAACTCGAGCTTGTCAAGAAGATGACCATAAGCTCCAAATATCACAAGGAGAAAACCAAACAAGACCCAAGAAAGATGATGCAAGCATGAAATGGTTTGAGCTCTCTACGAACGATACGATCAAGCTACTCACTTGAGAGCCCCCTTGATAGTACGACAATCGATCCTATAACCTGGTCTCCAAACCACCACCATGAGACCAGTAAAATAGAGAACCTATCAAGGGCAAACCTTTGCCTTGCACAAAGTTCACTTGAGCTAGATGATGATGATCTTGACTCCCTGAAGTTGGACCGCCTTTCGTGATTGCATTGGCTTGATGAAGGCTAGTTGATTGCTCCCCCATACTCCACTATGGGTGAGTCACTCTTTGGCACACCTTCACAAGTCCACTGTCACCATAATGGACGGCATGCTACAAGCATGATTTCTTCGTGATGCCCCACTTGAACTTGCACAACACAACCTTGATTTGATGTCATCCTCCATGGGTTGTATGTGATCCTCCTCTTGACGCAAGCCCATGGAAGCAAACCTAACCCCACATAGAACTCTCACAAAGACCATGGGTTAGTACACAAAGTGAAATGGACAATGCTTACCAAACCATGAGATCACTTGATCCCACTTGGTGTATCTTCTACGCTTTGTGTGATGATCAACTTGAATCACTCTCTGTACTTAGTCTTGATCAACCTTGACTCTTTCCAACTCTCTTCATTTGGATGATGTCTTGAAGGTAAACATGAATGATCACACAATCTTCTTCTTCAAGACATGCTTGCAATAAGCTCAATACTCACATGACCAATCTTTGGATAATTCCTTAATAGCACCTTGGTCAACACATAAACTCATTGAAACCAACACATGGACTTCAAGAAATGCATATGGACAAATCCTTCAATATAACTCAATGCAACCATTAGTCCATAGAGAATGCCATCAATTACCAAAACCACACATGGGGGCACTGCATGTCCTTTCAATCTCCCCCATTTTGGTAATTGATGACAATCACTTTCAAGAGAGTTTATATAAGGAATTATGCATCACCATGCAATGCAACAACCAATGATGCATGAGTATGAGATGCAAATGCTTAGGAACGAAACCAAAGCAAGAAGAAACTCTGAAAAATTCTCCACAAAACTCTGTGAAACTTCTCCCCCATTGGCATTGATTACCAAAATGGGCGAAAAGCTTAGAAGGCCAATATAAAAAGTGTTCCTCCATAAGTTGTGTATTTCTCAACAAGAGAGTTGAATGAAATACACATATCCAAAGGTAAATACTTGGAGGAAGATAAACTATATCGAGGCACAAAGATTGCTAAAGAATGATATGCCACGAAGACATAACAAAGAGAGACACATGCAATCAAGCAATCAAAAGATATCAATTGAAGCAAGCAATCAAAGGGTATCAATTCAACCAACTAGACCAATGATCCTACGAGCCACATGAAGAAAACATATTATGATACACGAAAGGGAGTGTTCTAAAGAAACTAGGGAAGCTCCCCATGATTTGTGCACAAATAAGAATTTTTGTAATGGGATACAACATGCACAAAATAGGATCATCACTCCCCCAAAATCAATAGAACCTCACAACTAGGGAAAGTGAGCATGTAGGAAACAAAGCCTAGCACAAGCAACAAATGAATGGTTGAGCAACAAGTAAAGGAGGCAACTTAGGAAAAGCCTCAACCAAAATGATGTGTGTGAGTCATGCCAAAGCACTTGTGAAGACTAATATAAGGATGAGCATGAAGCATCAACATAGTCTTGAATAAATGAGATACAAGGTGCAAGACATGTCCTTCCCCCACACACCAAGCAAAGGGGTTCAGAAGCACACTCAAAATACAAAATGAAAAACCAAAGATCGTGACAACCCAAGGTGAAGAAGGAAAAAGATAGCTTTGTCATGAGGAGGGATACCAATCGAAATGGCAAAAGCCTCATCAAGACAAGCAAGAGAGAAAAGTAAAAAAACGAAAATCTTCACCACACATGAGTGCATCAAGATGCAACAAGATAAGATCCACACTCAAGACAAATCCTTTCACGGAGCCACCTAGGCAATACAAAGGAAAGAAAGGTGGATGTGAAAGAATAAGGATATCCACTAAAGATGTAACTTATCACAAGTGTATAAGATTCTAGGTAGATGAAAATCATGATGATATCTATCTACAAAGAAGGATGTACACCCGAAATAGTTACAACACGAAGGAAGAAGATATCCAAAAGGAAGTCATAAATATACCAACAAGATATTTGCTTGAAAGCATAGCACATGGCTAGATATGGTCTTATTATATATAAATGAATTCCTACCACACAACCATCAAGGACATCACAACTAGAAACATGAGATCATTGTTGACATGCTTTGAGAAGGGAAACAAGTATCACAAGAACTAATCAAGAAATTCATGCCATGATGCAACCTACACAAGGTTGTATGTAAGAAATGTATGCATGAGTAGATACTTGTTACCGAGATAGCATTGGAAGGATGTAGTAGATACCAATTGAATGTAAACGATAGTAGTTCATTGAACGTCCCAGCTTGACTCCAATAAGCACATGGTGACACCACCTTCATTTTGAATGAGCCGAGCATCCAATGCATCTCTAGTTGTTCCTAGAACAACACCACAAACAAAATGGTACCCAAACTCATTGGTACCAAAGAGTTAGCAAACAAACAATACATATGACAAACTCCACATAAATATGTGCATATAGATATGAAATAGAATCTCATGCACAACTTATCCAATTAGAGACTTGGTGGAGTTTCCCTTATATATTGGGTCAAAGAAAGAAAACATGCCAAAGAAACTACATGAAGTTAATATGCATGATCAAGACTTTCAAGAACCGATACCAATTGACAAAGAAATGCCACATGAAGAAAAGATACCAAATGAATAAATCATCACTTGGAGGATATCACTTGAAAGATTCAACAAGGAATGATATATCCATTGAAACACACAAAAAGAGAGATATCGAACTCCCAAAAGAGAGGATGGTTGCAAACAAACCAAGCCCTCTACTAAGTTTCATGATGGCACAATGTACCAAAAAAAAACGGCTTGCCTTCCACCAAAACACACTTCACAAAGATCGCAAGATGAGAGTTTTATAGAAAATAGGATAGCTCCCCCAATAGTAGTGCATTATAGAGAATTTGCATTTCAATACAAAATGCAAAAGGTGGGATCACCACTTTCACTATATCTAGAAAACACTAGGGGAGATCAAGAAATTAACAAGATCCACAAGTGGTATGGAAGACAATGGGAGTTGACACAATCCTTGGCAAGAAATAAGGCAAATAAAAGCAAAGGCCAATGTAAAGATGATCAACAATTTCTACCACATAAATGATTACCAATTGTCAAGAGATAAGAAGTATTTGGAAATGATTCCCGGTGGTAGATTTCAATGATATCCATCATCATCTTCACACCAAATACAAAAAAGCAAATTGCAACTTGTAGAGCTAATATGCCACCTAGGAACAAGATAATTTACAATATCAATTATAGGTGACAATATCTCAAATGAACACATTTTCTAGGCTTGTAATACGCGCATAACATATTACTCCCCCATAATGTGATACCAATAAATCTTAACAAGAGGCAATAAGGGAATCCAACAAGATATAATTAATGGACCATTTAGAATTTGAATTTCTCATGAGAATAAATACCACATAGCGACTAAATAATCTTGTAATATCAATACTAGATGGTATTACTCATGTACACACATTTATAGGATTGTGAGGTGCACAAAGCACATCACTCCTCCACAATGGGATATTGAAGGAAATATGCCCTAGATGCAATAATAAAGTTGTTATTTATATTTCCATATGTCATGATAAATGTTTATTATTCATGCTAGAATTGTATTAACCGGAAACTTAGTACATGTGTGAATACATAAGAAAACAGAGTGTCACTAGTATGCCTCTACTTGACTAGCTCGTTAATCAAAGATGGTTGAGTTTCCTAACCATAGACATGAGTTGTCATTTGATGAACGGGATCACATCATTAGAGAATGATGTGATTGACTTGACCCATCCTTTAGCTTAGCAGTGTGATCGTTTAGTTTATTGCTATTGCTTTCTTCATAACTTATACATGTTCCTATGACTGTGAGATTATGCAACTCCCGAATACTAGAGGAACACTTACTGTGCTATCAAACATCACAACGTAACTGGTTGACTATAAAGATGCTCTACACGTGTCAAAGATGGTGTTTGTTGAGTTGTCATATATCAACATTAGGATTTGCCACTCCGTGTACCAGAGAGGTATCTCCGGCCCCTCTCGGTAATGCACATCACTATAAGACTTGCAAGCAATGTGACTAATGAGTTAGTTGTGGGATGTTGCATTACGGAACGAGTAAAGAGACTTGTTGGTAACAAGATTGAACTAGGTATTGAGATACCGACGATCGAATCTCGGGCAAGTAACATACCGATGACAAAGGGAACAACGTATGTTGTTATGTGGTTTGACTGATAAAGATCTTTGTAGAATATGTAGGAACCAATATGAGAATCCATGTTCCGCTATTGGTTATTGATCGAAAGCGAGTCTCAGTCATGTATACATAGTTCTCGAACCTGTAGGGTCCGCACGCTTAACGTTCGATGACGGTCGGTATTATGAGTTTATGTGTTTTGATGTACCGAAGGTAGTTTGGAGTCCGGGATGTGATCACAGACATGACGAGGAGTCTTGAAATGGTCGAGACATAAAGATCGATATATTAGAAGGCTATGTTTGGACATCGAAATGGTTCCGGATGAGTTTGGGCATTTACCAGAGTACCGGGGGGGTTACCGGAACCCCTGAGGGAGTCAATGTGCCTTAGTGGGAGAGAGGAGGAGGCGGCTAGGTGGAGGGCGCGCCCCCCAAGCCCAATCCGAATTGGGTGGGGGGCCAGCCCCCCTTTCCTTCCTTCTCTCTCCCTCTTCCTTCTTCTCCTACTCCTACTAGGAAGGGGGGAAACCTACTCCTACTCGGAGTGGGACTCCCCCCTTGGGCGCGCCCTATGAGGGCCGGCCCTCCCCTCCTCCACTCCTTTATATACGGGGGAGCGGGCACCCCATAGACACACAAGTTGATTGTGTAGCCGTGTGCAGTGCCCCTTGATACGTCCATTTTGCATCATGCTTTTATATCGATATTTATTGCATTATGGGTTGTTATTACACATTATGTCACAATACTTATGCCTTTTCTCTCTTATTTTACAAGGTTTACATGAAGAGGGAGAATTCCGGTAGCTGGAATTCTGGGCTGGAAAAGGAGCAAATATTAGAGACCTATTCTGCACAACTACAAAAGTCCTGAAACTCCACGCAAGTCAGTTTTGGAATATATTAAAAATATTGGTTGAAGAAAGCACCAGAGGGGAGCCAACCACCGTCCACGAGTGTGGGGGCACGCCCCCTGCCTCATGGGCCACCTGGCAGGCCCCGATGCCCATCTTCTGGTATAAGGTGTCTTTTGACCTCGAAAAAATAAGAGGGAAGCTTTCGGGATGAAGCGCCACCGTCTCGATGCGGAACCTTGGCGGAACCAATCTAGGGCTCCGGCGGAGCTGTTCTGCCGGGGAAACATCCCTCCGGGAGGGGGAAATCATCACCATCACCATCACCATCGATCCTCTCATCGGGAGGGGTCAATCTTCATCAACATCTTCACCAGCACCATATCCTCTCAAACCCTAGTTCATCTCTTGTATCTGATCTTTGTCTCAAAACCTCAGATTGGTACCTGTGGGTTGCTAGTAGTGTTGATTACTCCTTGTAGTTGATGCTAGTTGGTTTACTTGGTGGGATATTATATGTTCAGATCCTTTATGCATATTAGTACCCCTCTGATTATGAACATGAATATGATTTGTGAGTAGTTACGTTTGTTCCTGAGGACATGGGAGAAGTCTTGCTATAAGTAGTCATGTGAATTTGGTATTCGTTCGATATTTTGATGAGATGTATGTTGTCTTTCCTCTAGTGGTGTTATTTGAACATCGACTACATGCCACTTCACCATTGTTTGGGCCCAGGGGAAGGTATTGGGAAGTAATAAGTAGATGATGGGTTGCTAGAGTGACTGAAGCTTAAACCCTAGTTTATGCGTTGCTTCGTAAGGGGTTGATTTGGATCCATATGTTTCATGCTATGGTTAGGTTTACCTTAATTCTTATTTCGTAGTTGCGGATGCTTGCGAGGGGGGTTAATCATAAGTGGGATGCTTGTCCAAGGAAGGGCAGTACTGTAACACCCCATACGTAACTTGCCATATTTGTATTCCAACTCTTGCCATTTCCGGCACTAAGTTATGATATTTCCTTGTTGTCGGGTTTTGTCTTCGTGTGCTTTTGTCTTTGTCATGCATCTCATATCATGTCATCATGTGCATTGCATTTGTATACGTGTTCGTCTCATGCATCCGAGCTTTTTCCCCGTTGTCCGTTTTGCATTCTGGCGCTCCTATGTCCTCCGGTGTCCCTTTCTACCTCTTTTCGTGTGCGAGTGTCCAACGTTCTCGGATTGGAACGAGACATGTCATGCGGCCTTGGTTTACTACCGGTAGACCGCCTGTCAAGTTTCGTGCCATTTGGACTTCGTTTGATACTCCAACGGTTAATCGAGGAGCCGAGAAGGCCTCGTGTGTGTTGCAGCCCAACACCCTTCCAAAGTGGCCCAAAACCCACCTAAACCTCCTCCATCATCTAGATCGTTCGATCACGATCGTGTGGCCGAAAACCACACCTCATTTGGAGCATCCTAGCTCCCTCTACCTATAAAACTAGCCTCCCCCCGAAAATTCCGGGTCCATTCGCACCCTAACCCTAGCCCTGCTCCTCTCCGCGCGGCCGGACAGAGCCGCCGCCGCCCCGCGCCAATCAGGCGATGCCACGTGTCCTCCCCCCACCTACCGCCGCCGAGGCCCGGGGAGCCCGCAGCCGGCCGCCCGATCCCATCTCCTCGCGCCGCCTCGCGCCCGCGCGCCTCGGGCGCCGTCCTCACTCCGCCGCCTCATCGCCGGCGCCTCCTCTCTGGTGCACCGCCGCCGCTCGCCGCCCGGCCCGCACCTCGCCGCCCCGACGCGCTCCGGCAGCCGCGCCCATGTCCACCATCACCGCCTCGCCGCCCCGGCGAGCTCCACCGCCTCTCCCTCAAAGCTCCGGCGAGCTCCACCACCTCGCCCTCGTCTCCGGCGCTAGTTCCGGCGATTCCGGTGATCATCGAAGTCCGTGCCGCTACAGTGCTCAGATGTGGATCCAGGTCTGAAATTATGATTGGTTGACTTTTGACCTAATCTCAGATATTTTTAGCATTTTTCCGCATGTCATAACTCTGCAACCGTGGCTCCGTTTCGAGCGTGTAGCATATCGAAATATTCATCTCGACGACTACTTCATTTCATCTCATTGCACCATGTTCATTTGAGTTCATCTTGATGCCCTAAATGCTAGTGGAAGAGTGCTAGTTTCTGTTAGTTTCAGATTATTATCAGCAATTGGACATTTGTTATTTTTGCCATGATTGATGTGTGCCTCCTATGAACTTGAGCTCTACATGTGTTTTGAAGTATGCCATGCCATCTTTACAGGGGTGTATGCCATGTATTTTTGTGATCTTTGTGGTGACTAGCACAAGCATGCAAAGTATCCCTCTTAATGTTGCTGATTTCAGGGACTTAGAAATATTCTAAGTCTTGGCTGTTGGTGTCAAAACCGGCGGATCTCGGGTAGGGGGTCCCGAACTGTGCGTCTAGGCCGGATGGTAACAGAAGGCAGGGGACACGAAGTTTTACCCAGGTTCGGGCCCTCTTGATGGAGGTAAAACCCTACGTCCTGCTTGATTAATATTGATGATATGGGTAGTACAAGAGTAGATCTACCACGAGATTAGAGAGGCTAAACCCTAGAAGCTAGCCTATGGTATGATTGTATGTTGTCATTGTTGTCCTACGGACTAAAACCCTTCGGTTTATATAGGCACCGGAGAGGGTTAGGATTACACATGGTCGGTTACAAAGGAGGAGATATCCATACACGTATTGCCTAGCTTTCCTTCCACGCCAAGTAGAGTCCCATCCGAACACGAGACGAAGTCTTCAATCTTGTATCTTCATAGTCTAACAGTCCGGCCAATGGAGATAGTCCGGCTGTCCAGAGAGCCCCTAATCCAGGACTCCCTCAATAGCCCCTGAACCAGGCTTCAATGACGACGAGTCCGGCGCGCAGTGTTGTCTTCGGCATTGCAAGGCAGGTTCCTTCTCCGATTACATCACAGAAGAAGTTGAATACGAGGATAGTGTTCGACCCTGCAAAATAAGTTCCACATTCCTCCGTAGAGAGAATAATATTTTCGCAGATCTAATTTGCTGGCTTGTTCTGGCAACATGACGTTATGTCATGGCCCGGTGATTATTCGAACCATTTCTTTTAACCAGCCCTGCACATAATGCGAGGCAGTTTTTCGACACGTCTTGTCAAAGCAGAGATCGTGTCCCCTTATTACGGGATTCTCATCAATACGGGCGTGGGTAACCCAATCACGCCAACAATTGCGACGCTTGGGGGATAAGCGAGTTTTACCAGGCAAGTGGGGACGCTCGGTTTCGTCCGCCCATATAAAGGGATAAGGATTCACCTTTCTATCCACACCTTCTTCCTCCTTTGCTCATCCGCTCCCGCACACTTGAGCTCTAGCGCCCAAGTCCTCACTTCCACCTTAACCCTCTCCAACCATGTCCGGAGCGGGAGGCAAGTGGATGGTCTCCTCCGTCACGGAGGGAGACATTAAGAAACTGAGGAGAGCCGGATACCTGCCCGACGACATCGCGCACCGGCTCCCAGATGAGGGGCAGCTCATCCCCACCCCAGGCCCCATGAGAGGGTGGTATTCCTTACCCATTTCCTCCGCGGACTAGGATCCCCTCTTCATCCCTTCGTCCGGGGGCTCATGTTTTATTACGGCCTGGATTTCCACGATCTGGCCCCAAACTTCATCCTTAACATCTCGGCGTTTATCGTCGTGTGCGAGGCTTTCCTCCGCATCAAGCCCCACTTCGGCTTATGGCTGAAGACCTTCAGTGTCAAGCCGAAGGTGGTGGGCGGCCACCAGGCGGAGTGCGGAGGCGCCATGGTGGGCAAGATGCCCAAAATAACATGGTTCGAGGGCTCCATTGTGGAAACCATAAAGGGGTGGCAATCGGGGTGGTTCTACATCACCGAGCCGCGCGACCCCGCATGGGTAGCGGCCCCCAAGTTCCGATCTGGCATCCCCATGCGGCTCACCTCCTGGAAAGAGAAGGGCCTGTCCTGGGGTAGTTCGAAGGAGCTGACCGGACTCCAAACATGTATTCAAAACATGTTGGACAGGAAGCTCAAGCTGGTCAACATAGTCCAAGTCATGCTCATTCGCTGGATACTCCCGTGCCAAGAACGGGAGTTCACCTTGTGGGAGTTCAATCCGGCGTAGCACCAAACTCTGAATAGGCTCTTCGACACGACTCATGAAGACGCTTGGAGGGTGCTGTTCAAGAGTGCCGAGGTCCCTCCCCCTATCACCGAGGATCGCGGATTCAGCACGAAGCGCCAAGCCAGTGCGGTAAGATGCTTTACCTTTTACAGGATACTTGTTTTTATATAGATTGACTCTATGCGGGATCTAAACCCCCGTAATTTTGACAGGACTGCCAGAAGATGGCCGGACAGATCGACTGTCCGGCTCCCTTGCCCAAAGGCCCCGTAGATGCTCTTCTGACAAAGATGCTGACTCCGGCCCCTTATAAGGTGCCGGAGAAGACCAAGAAGGCCAAGGGAGCTCGAAAGAGTTCCCGACGCCAGGCGTCGTCAGACTCACCGTCCGATGACTCTGTGACCCACTCTTCCCCCGAAGATGAGGAAGAAGAGGAAGAAGATGCTCCCCCACCGACTGGGGGAGACAAGAAAAGGAAGGCCGCCCCAACCGGGGAGGTCGGAGGGTCCAAGAAGGGAAGGACTCTCCTTCCGGACAGTTCCACCGCCGCCGATGAAGGCGAAGGGGAGTGGTTGCCCAGGGTCAAGCCCCCGGGGAGATCGCAAGTATTCATATGCCAAAGTTACCCATAGGATTCCTTTGTCGCACTGCTTTCCCTAAAGCCGAACACAATTATGCAAGCCGCCCCGGACCAATATCGAGGTATCATCGGACGGCTCCCTGGGCTCGTCGGACATGGATAGCGATCCAGTCCCGACAGCCACCTCCCCCCATCCTGTCGACGACGCTGAGGTGTTGTATCAAGAGGCACCGGATCGAGGGGAGACAGTCCCGGAGGCACCTCAAGGCGACCTTCCGGACTCCGGGAGCCGCGGGGATGGGGCCCCCGAGAGCTCCGAGTTCGGCCCTCAGCCGAACACCGTGCCGAACCCTCCAGCGGTTCCGTACTCGGGCAGGTGGCCTCCTTCTAAGAGGGGACAGACGCCTGTGCCGGTGACCTCTACCCATCCAGAGGCACCGGACAATCTGCTGGAAGCGCTTCGCAGCACTTCCATCGACGAGGAGCACCGCACTATTATGAGTGCGGTGATCCAGAAGGTTCAGTCCGCCAAGAGCGGATTGACTGAAGCCTGTGCCAGCCTTCTAACAGGCTTTGAGGTAAGTGTGTTTAAAATGTAGTAGAAATATTACCGCATAGATAGTAGCCCCTGATGCTTTGTTCGGTGTTCACAAAGAAAAGCCGAACAGAGGATCAAATAATATTGCAGGAGTCTAATATAAGTATGTCAATATGCATATGCAGGCTTCGCTGCTGGCGTCCGCCGCACTAACTGCGGAGGTCGCCGTACTGAAGGAGGCCCTCGAGGGGTCCCGGAAAGAGCTCGGCCTTGCTAAGAGGCAGCTCGAGGAGAACAAGGGTAAGTAATACCCCGTCTATAGATATGTATATATGAGAAAAAGGACGTGATTGCCAAATGACAGGATCATTGTATGTTTGTCAGGGGCCACAACCGAGGTGGCGACCCTGAAGCAGGCGCTGTCCCAGGCCGAAGAGAAGGCGGCCCAGGAGCGCACCGAGCGAGAGAAGCACGAGGCTCGGGTGGGTGAGGTGCAGCAAGAGCTCCAGGCTCTCGTTACAAAGCACGAGGCATTGGAGCTTGACTCGAAGACGCGAGAGTCTGAGCTTGCCGCGGCCCTTGAGAGTGCGAAGAAGGCCAAGGCCGAGGCCCAGAAGGCCCTCCAGGAGATCGACGCAATGAAGAAGATAGCGGCGGGTAAGGCTTTCTATATGCAAAGCAAGCATGTAAAAGTAAATTACCGATTACTTACCCGGATCCGGAGCCCTTCAGGAGCATTCGCAGATTTGCCCCGCAGTGTGTCCGATGCCGCACGATTTTACCAGGCCGAGGACGGAAGCTCGACGGAGAAGCTGTTCTGGTCTCAGTATGTTGAGGCCGAACATCCGGTGCCGATGAGCGACCAGCTGAAGCAGATGGTCGAGCTACATAAGGCGGCCGATCATGCCATGAAGGGCTTTATAGTCCGGCTGTGGCCTGGCGACGCCCTTCCGAACAGCTTCTTCGGCCTGGTGAGGCGGCTTGTGGATGCCTGCCCACGGCTGGAGGTCGTCGAGCGACCTGTCTGCATTGAAGGTGCCCACCGGGCTTTTACCCATGTGAAATTGCAGTGGGTCAAGCTAGACGCCATGAAGCTGGTCAAGGAGGGGCTGTCGGTGGGCAAGGAGCACCACCACCCCGAGATGTACTACGAGGGTGTTCTGCCGGGTGCCCGTCTCATCGCGGATGAGTGCTCGAAAGATGTAATATTTGAGTAAACTCACTCGTTTTATCCTGTATTTATGAAAACATGTTTCATATGCGCTATGCAACGCTTGTTTGAATTTAAAATATTACCTTCTGTTTGGCTGTTTATCCAATCTGAGAGATGGCTAGTCCTCAGCTTCTGCCCCCATGCCACGAGTGCTGGGGTGTTCGGGATAAACCTGAGCACTCTTGTTCCCATATTTGGGTCCTTCGAGGGAGGTGCTCAGCACAATGAAGAAGGCAACCGGACTAATAATGCTTTATCACTCTCACTTAGCCATAGAATTCTATAATTTTAAATTTCGGTGAAGCCCCTGGTATTCAGAAGGCCGAATTCAGGACGCGATACACGCCTGTAAGCCGGACAGGGCCGGCCCCTCGCCCTAAGCGGCATAAGTCTTTAGGGACTCGAAAAACCTCGCCGAACAGCGACCAGTCTCTCGCCTTATCATGATAGTCAGTTTTAGCTTTCTCTACTGAGGTGCTCAGCCCAGCAGAACCGGGGCACAATCGCAGTAGTTCTCCTAGCGCTACCTTAGCCGATAGAGTGGAGCGTAAGGTACCAAAACATAGGAGCCGGGCAAACCCAACATTTGACCAAAGACATGATTCAGACCTGATGCATATAATGCTATAAGTTCGGGGTGCCGCACTTGTGAAAGTGTTCGGACTTTTCACACCGCATTGTGGGGTACGTGAGCCCCTGGTGTATTGGCCGTACCAAAGTGTACGGTTGCAAGGCGTCATTAATGAACACACACATATATATGTAAAAAATGCAATAATGGTCGTAATGTAATGCATTGTTTATAAAAAGCTGCGTTAAAGCAGAGTGATACAGATAGTGCGATAAGCAAAAAGTAGGACTAAGTCCCTTCCAAGGGCGAGCTGAGGGATGATATGAAATCTGAGATCAACCTGGGAATTTCGTTGTATAACGTAGCTGTCTGCCTTCTTGGTTGCTGCATCATGCGTTCAGCCAAAGTGCTGCCGGACAGTGTTTCCAGAGATTAAGGTCCTGAAAAAAGAAAAAATAACCAAACGGGAAGCCCCTAGTGCGATTTAGGCCGTGTTTTGGGGCATGCCGCAGTTGTGCCCCCTCCCCACCTGTGCTCATGGTATTTTTAATGCGTAATTATGTACGCGCGGCGCGAATATCACCGTTGGGCTTAGATTGGGGTGGCCGCCGCATTGCTACGCGAGCTCAAATCGCACCAGGCGTTCTATTTGCCGATTGCCCGAGCGCTTGAAGGTGTCCGGGTTTTGAAGCGCCGAACTGGTTGATTGCCTTGAGAGGCTGCTTTGCGCTTCTGCTGCGAGGGCCACGGTGTGCTCCTCAGTTCGGAGAGAGCGTTCTGTGTTTCCATT
Organism: Triticum aestivum; assembly: GCF_018294505.1. Taxonomy (NCBI): domain Eukaryota; kingdom Viridiplantae; phylum Streptophyta; class Magnoliopsida; order Poales; family Poaceae; genus Triticum; species Triticum aestivum. The sequence continues at coordinate 647,205,869 of NC_057797.1, forward strand.
GACTGTAATAACTCCGCGAGGTCCTGGCATCTTGAGCTTGAGGTATGCATAATGCGGTACCGCATTGAATCTAGCAAATGCGGTTCGCCCGAGCAGCGCGTGATAACCACTGTGGAACGGGACTATATCGAAGATTAGCTCTTCGCTTCGGAAGTTACCCGGGGATCCGAAGACCACTTCCAGTGTAATTGAGCCTGTGCAATGGGCCTCTACACCTGGAATGACGCCCTTAAAGGTCGTTCTTGTGGGTTTGATCCTTGAGGGGTCTATACCCATTTTGCGCACTATGTCCTGATAAAGCAGGTTCAGGCTGCTGCTGCCGTCCATAAGGACTCGAGTGAGGTGAAGTCCGTCGATGGTTGGGTCTAGGACCAGTGCGGCAAATCCGCCATGACGGATACTAGTGGGATGGTCCCTGCGATTGAAGGTGATCGGGCAGGAGGACCAAGGGTTGAACTTTGGGGCGACTGGCTCCAACGCATATACGTCCCTGAGCACACGCTTCCGCTCCCTCTTGGGGATGTGGGTTGTGTATATCATGTTCACCATCCGCACTTGCGGGGGAAACCTCTTCTGTCCTCCAGTGTGCGGCTGCCGGGGCTCCTCTTCGTCATCGCTATGCAGCCCCTTGTCCTTGTTTTCGGCAATTAACTTGCCGGCCTGCTTGAACACCCAACAATCCTGTTGGTGTGATTGGCTGGCTTGTCTGGGGTGCCGTGTAATTTGACACGAGCGATCGAGTAACACGGTCCAAGCTGGACGGACCCGACGTACTTTGTTTTGACGGCTTTTTCCGCTGACCTGGTGTTTAGAGCCTTTGAATCCGGCATTGACTGCCGTATCCTCATTATTTTCACTGTTAATGCGGCGCTTATGCTTGTTGCGACGTGACCTGCTATTGCCGTCCTTGGTATCTGAGGTACCATGGTTTTTTGATATGTTATTACTGTGAGCCAGCCAGCTGTCTTCTCCCGCACAAAAGAGGGTCATGAGCGTCGTGAGAGCTGCATAGATTTCGGCTTTTTCCTGACCAAGGTGCCGGGCTAGCCACTCATCTCGGATGTTGTGCTTGAAAGCCGCTAAGGCCTCCGCATCCGGACAGTCGGCGATTTGATTTTTCTTTGTAAGGAACCGAGTCCAGAATTGTCTGGCCGACTCTTCTGGCTGCTGAATTATGTGGCTTAAGTCATCAGCGTCTGGTGGTCGCACATAAGTGCCTGGAAAGTTGTCGAGGAATGCGGCTTCCAGATCTTCCCAACAGCTAATGGAGTCCGCTGGCAAGCTATTAAGCCAATGCCGCACTGGTCCTTTGAGCTTTAATGGGAGGTATTTGATGGCATGCAAGTCATCGCTGCGGACCATGTGGATGTGGAGGAGAAAATCCTCAATCCATACTGCGGGTGATGAAGCTATGTACCTAGGGTAGGGTCACGGACATGTCCAACATACCCTCCCCAAGGACATCTCTGCAGAGAATCAGAAGCAGTCGAAGAGAAACCATCGTCCACTCGACCGTGGAGATGCACTCACTCGACCACCTTGAAGACACTCGACCACCAGAAGATGAAGAACCCTCCACTCTGCAACAGTCAGGATTTAAACCATAGCATTATGAGCATTTATGACACTTTACTGTAGACGTTACCAGTAACGCCTTTCCTTTATGAGCATTGAACCTTGTGTAACAGAGGGGAGCTGGGGTCCTGGCGCACTCTATATAAGCCACCCCCCTCCTCTGGGACAAGGGTTCGCACTTTCTGTAATTCACACACATATATTCAGTCGACCGCCTCTGGGCTCCGAGACGTAGGGCTGTTACTTCCTCCGAGAAGGACCTGAACTCGTAAACTCATACGTACAACTCCTCCATGGCTAAGATCTTGCCCCCTCATACTTACCCCCCATTCTACTGTCAGTCTTAGATCCACGACAGTTGGCGCCCACCGTGGGGCAGGTGCCTTAGCGACTTATTGGAGAAGTTGCAATTTTTCCGATCCCCACCATCATGGTTCCAGGCGGAGGTTTGGCTGAGGGCCGCGAGATCCGTCTTGGCACGCTCGTGTTTGTCGCCGACGACTCCGCTTGGCTTTAGGAGTTACCACTCGACGTCAATGCGCTCCTCGCCCGTGGGGCGACGCACTTTCACGCGTGCGTCCGCGGTGTCCTCCTGCGGCAACCGTCGACCCAGTACCAGTCGACTCCAACGGCTTTCCCCCTCCCTGCGATCCGCCGGAGCAAGCGCACCGGCCGGTCGAGGATTCAACGGTGGGTGAAGCATGCGGTGGCCCACCAGTCGGCCACCCCTCAAGTCGAGGCGATCGAGCCTGACGAGTCTCTCTACGGCCTGTTCGATCTGTCGACTGGCTTCGTAGAGACTGCATCTGAGTGCGGCAACAATGACTCGGCAGCGGAAGTCCTGATGGTCAATGGACCACGTGGTCCTCCTGGCTTCAATCGTGAAGACGGAGGTGACGGGAACGACGATCCATCGCGCATTCACGAGGAGTACCGCCCCAAGCCTCTCCCCTCACAGCAGAGAGAAGAACTTCATCGCCGAAACATGGATGCCGTGCATACTCCTATAGTTGGAGAAACACCCGAGGCCCAGGCCTTGGAGCAGGCTCACTTGGCCAATCTGGCTCAGCGCACTCGGCTGGAGAACCTCCAGCGCGCACTCAACGATCATGCTCGTCAACGTGCTCCTGAGTCCAGTCGACGCCAACTTTTTCCACCTCCGACTCAGGTATACCGAACAACGATCCAAAACCTAGCAGCTGCTGCCCGGATAGCAGAGTCGATTCAACCTTCCCAGTTAGAAGATGGCCGAGGTCTGGCGCAGATCAAGGCCTTGATCCGGGCAGCGGGAGAGCAGAATACGGTCGTGTCTCAGTCGCGGAATAGGATCCATAGCAGATCCGTGGTCACAGATACAGTTCAGTCAGCCCATAGCCCGAGATCACCCCCGAGGTGTGAGGGACGTGGGGAGCGGCGAGATCAGTACAGAACCAGGAGCAGTATGATCGTCGAGCCGATCGCGATGGTCACTGTTGAGTGCCCACGCCTCCTCCCAGGAGTGGGTCATACGTGCCTCGGCCGCATGATGACAGACGCCCTCACAGTGTTGGAAGAGGTGTTCCAGTCGACCCCAGGGAGCTAGGCTTTGATGCGAGATCTATTCTCGTGCAGGGCTTGGTCGACAGAAACAGAGCTCACCGAGATGGCCATGACAGAGGCCCGCAAACCAGCAACAGGGTGCATGTCTCTGGCCCAGAGTGCTTCAGCAGAGCTATCAGAGCTGTGATGATTCCCCCCAACTTCAGGTTGGCGACTGGAGTCAGTAAGTTCACCGGAGAGTCCAAGCCTGACACTTGGCTTGAAGACTACCGAGTGGCTGTCCAGATTGGTGGCGACAATGATGAGGTGGCCATGAAACACCTTCCTCTAATGTTGGAGGGCTCGGCTAGAGCGTGGCTGAATCGGTTGGCACCTGGCAGCATCTATACTTGGGAAGATCTCTCCCGAGTGTTTGTCAGAACGTTTGAGGGTACTTGCAAATGGCCAGCAGGTTTGACAGAATTATAGTGTTGCGTCCAGAAACCGAATGAAACTTTGAGGGATTATATCCAGAGGTGGATCACCCTGCACCACACGGTGGAGGATGTGTCTGATCATCAGGCAATTTGTGCTTTCAAGGAAGGCGTCAGGTACCGGGAGTTGAATCTGAAATTCGGTCGGACAGGAAACATGACTCTGACTCAGATGATGGAAATTGCCACCAAGTATGCCAATGGTGAAGAGGAAGAGCAACTGCGGAGCAGCAAGCACAAAGCAGTCGCCCATGAAGCCGGAGGAGGAAACTCCAGTCGGAAACAAAAACGCAAGGCCGAACCAGCTGCTCCGGGTGAGGCCTTGGCTGTGGTTCAAGGAAAGTTCAAGGGGAAGCCCAAAGGGCCGTGGAACCCCAAGAAAGTAAAAGATCAAGATGGAAATGACGTGTTGGATCTGCCGTGCCATATCCACACCAAAAAAGATGAAGAAGGTAATTTCATTTACCCAAAGCATACCACTCGACAGTGTCGGCTCCTGATCCATCAGTTCCGAGAGAAACATCCCAAGGAAAAGGAGAAGGAGGCAGACAAGGCTGAGAGTGAAGGAGAAGATGATGATGGTTATCCTCACGTGAATTCCACTCTGATGATTTTTGCTGATGTTGAAAACAAGAGTCGATTGAAAGTCATCAATAGAGAAGTGAACATGGTCGCTCCGGCGACACCCAGTTACTTGAAATGGTCGCAGACTGCCATTACATTCGACCAGTCTGATCATCCAGCGCACATCGCCACCCCTGGGAGGCAAGCGCTGGTGGTCGACCCGGTGGTCGAAGGCACTCGACTGACAAAGGTCCTGATGGACAGTGGCAGTGGCCTGAACATTCTGTATGCAGAAACGTTGAAAGGAATGGGCATTCTGATGTCCAGACTCAGTGAAAGCCATATGAGTTTCCATGGGGTCATCCCAGGCAAGAAGGTTGCGTCCCTCGGTCAGATTGCACTCGATGTGGTTTTCGGTGATGCCAAAAATTACCGCAAAGAAAAGTTGACATTTGAAGTCGTGGATTTTCAGAGTGTGTATCATGCAATTCTGGGCAGGCCAGGTTATGCACGATTCATGGCTCGACCTTGTTACGTGTACCTCAAACTGAAGATGCCTGGTCCCAGAGGAGTGATCACTATCTCTGGTAATCGGAAAAAGGCGGAAGAGTGTTTCCAGAAGGGCTCAAAGACCGCCGATGCCCATATGGCCGTGGTAGAATTGCAAGAATACCAGAAAAATGCAGACCCGAGCGACTTGCTGTGAGCCAAGAAGCCAGCCACAGATTCAGCATTCCAATCGTCTGGCGAGACGAAGTCTGTTCACATTCACCCGACGGACCCCAATGCGGCTCCGGCCCACATTTCAACCACACTCGACTCCAAATAGGAAGAAGCGCTCATCCAGTTCCTCCGTGAGAACTGGGACATCTTTGCATGGAAGCCTTCTGACATGCCAGGTGTTCCCAGGGGACTGGCTGAGCATCATTTGCGAGTCGACCCAAAAGTGAAACTAGTCAAAGAGCATCTTCGATGGTCCGCCGTCCAGAAAAGAAAAGCAATCGGCGAAGAGGTGGCTCGGCTTTTGGCAGCTGAGTTTATCCAAGAGATTTACCACTCCGAGTGGTTAGCCAATGTTGTCATGGTCCCAAAGAAAGATGACTCACTCCGCATGTGCATCGATTTCAAGCATATCAATCGGGCTTGCCCGAAAGATCACTTCCCTCTCCCTCGCATCGATCAGATAGTCGACTCGACTGCTGGGTACGAGCATTTGTCCTTTTTGGATGCCTACTCCGAGTACCACCAGATCCGTCTGTATGGACCCGACAAAATAAAGACAACTTTTATCACCCCGTTTGGGTGCTTCTGTTATGTCACAATTCCATTCGGCTTGAAGAATGCCGGAGCCACATTTATGCGGATGATTCAGAAGTGCCTGCTCACTCAGATCAGTCAGAATGTGGAAGCATATATGGATGACATTGTGGTCAAGTCACGTAAAGGTTCCGACCTGCTGACCGACCTCGCTGAAACCTTTGCCAACCTCAGAAGTATGATATCAAGCTCAATCCATCAAAGTGCACGTTTGGAGTTCCAGGAGGAAAGTTACTCGGTTTTCTTGTTTCCGAACGAGGAATCGATGCTAACCCAGAGAAAGTAGGCGCTATACTTCGAATGAAACGCCCTGTGCGTGTGCATGATGTCCAGAAGCTTACTGGTTGCTTGACCGCCCTAAGTCGATTCATTTCTCTCCTCGGTGAAAAGGCACTACCTCTTTACCGACTGATGAAGAAATCAGATAAGTTCGAGTTTACTCTAGAAGCTGATACAACATTTGTAGAGCTAAAAGCCCTACTTTCCACCCAGCCGGTGCTTGCTACTCCAATCAGCAAAGAGCCTCTATTGCTTTATATAGTAGCCCCTGGACAAGTCGTCAGTACAGTACTTACGGTCGAGCGGGAAGAAGAAGGAAAATCATACAAAGTTCAACGCCCAGTTTATTATATTTCTGAAGTCCTGACCCCGTCAAAGCAGAGATATCCTCACTATGAGAAGCTTGTCTATGGAATTTACATGACCACGAAGAAGGTTGCACACTACTTCTCAGATCACTCTGTTACAATAGTCAGCGACGCTCCATTGTCAGAGATTCTGCACAACAGGGATGCAACTGGTCGAGTGTCAAAATGGGCGATTGAACTCCTTCCCTTGGATATCAAGTTTGAGGCAAAGAAAGCTATCAAGTCCCAAGCAATAGCAGATTTCCTCGCCGAGTGGATCGAATAGCAACTGCCAACTCAAGTTCACTCTGAGCACTGGACCATGTTCTTTGACGGATCCAAGATGTTGAACGGTTCTGGTGCTGGACTAGTCCTGGGATCCCCCCAAGGAGACAAGCTCAGATATGTCCTCCAGATTCACTTTGATTCCTCCAACAATGAAGCAGAATATGAAGCACTCCTGTATGGGTTGCGCATGGCCATCTCACTCGGCGTCCGTCGCCTCATGGTCTATGGTGACTCAAATTTGGTAGTTAATCAAGTGATGAAGGAGTGGGACATCAGAAGTCCAGCCATGACTGGTTACTGCAACGCGGTGAGAAAGCTTGAGAAGAAGTTCGAGGGGTTAGAACTCCACCACATCCCCCGATTGAAAAATCGAGCAGCCGATGAATTGGCAAAGATAGGTTCCAAGAGAGAAGCCATTCCCAGCAATGTGTTCTTGGAGAATATTCACACGCCGACAGTTCAAGAAGACCCTTTCACTGAAGAGCCTCCGCAACCTAAGAGCGCCACGGATCCGACTGAAGTCGAGGTCCCAGCTGTGGTCGACCTGATCATGGAGGTTCTGGCCATTATTCCCGACTGGATGGTGCCCTACATTGCGTACATCCTTAGGAAAGATCTCCCAGAGGATGAAGAAGAAGCTTGACAGATCGTTCGTCGATCCAAGGCCTTTACTGTGATAAGAGGGCAGCTGTTCAGAGAAAGTGTGACTGGAGTCGGCCAGAAGTGCATAACACCAGAAGAAGGTCGAATGATCCTCAATGACATCCACTCAGGGACCTATGGTCACCATGCGTCCTCTCGGGCCATCGTGGCTAAAGCATACCGAGCTGGATTCTATTGGCCATGAGCAAATGAGATGGCGAAAGACATAGTCGACAGATGTGAAGGCTGTCAATTTTACTCCGATATGTCTCACAAGCCAGCGTCAGCCCTGAAGACCACCCCCCTCGTCTGGCCCTTCGCTGTTTGGGGACTAGATATGGTTGGACCGCTGAGAACCGGCAAAAGCGGCTTCACTCACGTGCTCGTTGCAGTCGACAAGTTTACCAAATGGATCAAAGCTAAACCTATCAAGAACCTTGATGCTAGCACCGCTGTCAGTTTTATCAGAGAATTGACATTTAGATATGGAGTCCCACACAACATCATCACCGACAACGGATCAAACTTTGATTCCGACGAGTTCAGAGCTTTCTGCGCCTCTCAGGGCACTCGAGTCGACTATGCTTCTGTCGCTCACCCGCAGTCGAACGAACAAGCAGAAAGAGCCAATGGCCTAATTCTCAAAGGACTGAAACCCCAACTGATGCATGATCTCAAACACGCAGCAGGTGCTTGGGTTGATGAACTTCCGTCAGTTCTGTGGGGTTTAAGGACAACTCCTAATCGGTCGACTGGGAGAACTCCTTTCTTCTTAGTCTATGGAGCCGAAGCTGTTCTGCCAAGTGACTTGCTCCACAATGCACCCCGAGTTGAACTCTTCTCCGAAGCGGAAGCAGAGCAGGCCTGGCAAGATTCAGCCGCTCTCCTAGAGGAGGAAAGAGAGATGGACTTGATCCACTCGACCATTTATCAGCAAGACTTGCGTCGATTCCACGCCAGGAATGTGAGGGGTCGGGCCTTTCAAGAAGGAGACTTGGTTCTTCGAGTGCATCAGCAGAAACCACACAAGCTTGCTCCAACTTGGGAAGGCCCCTTCATCGTCACCAAAGTTCTCCACAACGGAGCATACCATCTTTACAGTACCAAGCATCAGAAAGACGAGCCACGGGCTTGGAACGCAGAGCTGCTCCGCCCTTTTTATACTTAAACACACGCTCGAATAAAATGTAATAAGAAACACCATTTGTAATTTGTTTATCAAAGACAAGAGCTTACGGTTCTCTCATTCGATTGTGTTGTTCTTATTTGCTTTTCAAATCCCCCAGTGGGTGGGCTTAGTCGCGAACCCGTTCCGCCTAAGTTTGAAAAAATCCTACCGAGTGGAGAGCAACCCTCCCACTCGGGGGCTTCGCTGCAGTCGAGCACTCGCCTAAGTTCTCTCACTAAGAGACTTAACGGCAGTCGAGCACTTGCCTAAGTTTGAAAAGTCCCACCGAGTGGAGAGCAATCCTCCCACTCGAGGGCTTAGCTGCAGTCGAGCACTCGCCTAAGTTCTCTCACTAAGAGACTTAACGGCAGTCGAGCACTCGCCTAAGTTTGAAAAAATCCTACCGAGTGGAGAGCAACTCTCCCACTCGGGGGCTTAGTTGTAGTCGAGCACTCGCCTAAGTTCTCTCACTAAGAGACTTAATGGCAGTCGAGCACTCAC